>NC_091478.1:19584075-19851575 GCF_036971445.1 Narcine bancroftii
TAGCTATCATCAACCTGACATCACTTAACCCCTGCATGCACTTCCACATCTTTTCATTGATGATGTGGATTTAGAACCCTAGAACATTACTGCATAGAAACGGGATCTTTGACACTTCTAGTCTGTCTAGTCCCACTGACCTGGACCCAGTCCAGAGCCCTCCATACCACTCCCATCCATGTACCTGCCCAAATTATTCTTAAAATGTTAAAATTGAGCCTGCATTCACCACCTCAGCTAGCAACTAGTTCCACCACTCCCTGTGTGAAGGAATACCCCTTAATGTTTCCCCCCCAAACTTTTCCCCTTTAACCAACGATTTTTGGTTTGTATCTCACCAAATTCAGTGGAAAAAGCCTTCTTGCATTTACTCTGTCTATACCCCTCACAATTTTGTCTATCTATCAAATCTCCCCTCACGTTTCTACACTCCAAGGAATAAAGTCCTAACCTGTTTAACCTTTCCCTGTAACTCAGTCCTTTGAGTCCCAGCCCCATCCAAGTAAATCTCTGTACTCTTTCAATCTTATTGATAACTTTCCTGTAGTAAGGGAACCAAAACTTCATACAATACTTCAAATTTGGCTTCAACATATCTTGTACAACTTTATCATAACATCCCAACTCCTGTACTCAATACTTTGATTTATGAAGGCCAATATGCCAAAAACTTTCTTTACAACTCTATCCACCTGTGTTGCCACTTTCAGGGAATGATGTATCTAAATTCCCAGATCCCTCTGTCCTACTGCACTCCTCAGTGTCCTACCATTTGCTGTGTATGTCCTACCTTGGTTTGTCCTCCAAAAACGCAAGAGTTCACTCTTTCACCACCACCCCATTCAAACACAATTGTCACCTGATTGCCCATTCTACACAAGAATGGAAGATGTTGGAAAGACCCATCAGGTCAGGCCACATTTGTGGAGAGGGGATCAAAGCTATGCCTTTATCAGGCATGGGCAGATGTCTTACAGCGTTCTTCATTTTTCATCATTTGCAATATTTTACTTTTGTGCTAATTCTGTTTATATTTTTAGATAAGATTTTGTTTCAACTTCATACCTGAAGAGAAGGCAGCTCTAATGATACAGCACCACCTTAGCATAGGAAAGGAATCCCAATCAAACTTTTTTTTGTGGTTAAATAACCCAATGTTCTGTCAAAGCTCGGGGAGTTCGCTACTGGATAAAACATAGAAATGTTTATTCACTACATTTGAAAAATTCTAATTTATCAATCTCTAATTTTATAATGCTCTGATAGAAAGGGAATCAAATTTTATACCTAATTTTGCTCCCAAACAAGTCTTTTCTATTGGGGATAATTCTAGTGATGGATCAAAGTTAATTATCCACCAATCAGTCACCAACTATTTACTATTATTTATTAAAACAAAAAAGAAAGAAAGGATTGAAATGGAACACAAACAGAACCATTTTTACTTGATGACAGCATTCAATTCTGGCAGCTAAAAGACATTTTCTTTCGAGATGCAATGATTATCATATTTCACAATGTGCCTGCATTGCCACGGATGTGTAAGCTTAGCAAAGTTTGATTTATCACTTCGCATGTGAGATAGGATAATGAATAGCAGGTGTCACGTCAGCGGAAGATTTTCAGTTTAATCACAATTACTCAAGCCTTTGAAATCCCATCTCTATGAGAATTGGAGAACACCAGGCCAACGTTTGTCAAATGTCAACCCTCATGCAGAACAAGTCACGTGGCTCATCAGTGACCATTTGAGAAGCACCAAAACTGCAGATGGTGGAAACTTGACCAAACAAGGAGGGACTCAATGGGTCAGGCTGCATCCATGAAAGGACATGGTCAGTTAATGGTTGAGGCCTTATTTCATATCTGAATGAGTTCTATTGCCATTCCTTCTGGAACAAGTATCCTACTCAACAGAGAGTGGTATAGAGAAATAATGTATGCTCTCAAAAGAATGTGAAAGGTCATTAGAAATGGAATTCTTTAAATACAGAGCAACATAAGCCTGTTTGAAACCAATGCAGTCAGACCTTTGTTAAAATTTAATCCTTATATCGAACTAGATTAGTGGGAAGGGAAGGTTGAGAATCACTGCTCTAGATCCATCCATGGTCTCATGTTTCTGAAATATTTTGCTTGAGAAAAACTGTCATTGCCCCATTTCCTTTGGAGTTATGAAACTGTGCACATAACGAGTCAATTTGGTACAATTAAAACAATGGTTTTCATACTTTTTCTTTCTACCCACAACCCACTTTAAGCAATCCCTTACTATGGCAGAGGGAATACTTAAAGAGGTATGTGAGTGAAAAGAAAAAGGTTGAGAATGACTGGACTAGATTATTTGAGCTAATGGCTAAAAATTTCGAGTTCAGGGAAATGTACCAAATTTTACTGATGACCATTTGATTTTAATTTAGAGGTACCACACAGTTACAGACCCTACCAGCCCATGAGCCTGCATCCAAGTAACCCACTAAGCCTGTGCGCCTTTAGAACATGGGAGGAAACTGGGGCACCCAGAGGAAACCCATGCAAATATGGGGAGAATATGAAAACTCCTCACAGCAGATTTGAATTCGGGCAACTGGTCCTGCAATAGTGTTGTACCAACTGCTGCGCTAACTCTGCCAGCCACAGACAGCGACAAGTTCAAGTTCATTATCTTAAGACTCTACATGCACAACCCAACGAAACAGTGTTTCTTCAGACCACGTGATTGTCACGTAATAATACATTAAAAATGTAATATACATGATATACTTTAACTTTTGTCTGCAGTAAGGCAAACGGTCACCATGAGCATTGCCTGATGCCCCCAACAATAGGGGAAAGAGAAGCAAAAGAGAGCCCCTTCAGAGACACTGAATGTCCATGGATTCACATTTATAGTAAAAATATAATTTCAAATAAAAATATATTGAGTTGATTCATTTGATAACAGGATACCTGGTTTCTCACAATCCTGCTCCCCAAAGAACTTTAATCCACTTTGTTTCATCTCAACTTATCACCACAATCTTGTGACAGGTATCAGGCTTCCCTTTTATGCTCCACCATTAATCATCTCAACTATTTTAATGACAGAAAAATTCTCATTCTAGTCAAACACTGCATTTAGAAAGTTCTCCCAAATGTTTTAATAGATTTAGCTGTGATCATCTTACATTTATAGTTCCTGGATTTGGGCCCCACGCATGGCAATATCTTCTCCAAGCTTATATTGTCGAAACGCCTACATAACCTGAAATGTGCACAGTACTGCAAGAGAGATACAATCAGGGTGCTCCATACATTTAATTAATGACCTGGTTTTGATTTTGTTTGGCTGCAAACCTGCATTTGACAATCTATTCATTTATACCAGCATTTCAATATAAAGAAAACTCATTACACTCTGTCTTCAATGCATCTCAAGGTAAAAGTTGCAGCATGAAGTTTGACAATGTTATTGCGCTGCATAAAATCCCCTCCAATAGGTATTTTGACTTCATTTTGGGCTAAAGTAGATAGGATTCCCCAGGATGTTTGAAAAGTCTTATTATCTCCTCAGTTCAAACAAGGAATCCCTTGTCTTTTAAGATTTTAACCAATATTCAAAGGGTGTTAAATAAGAAAGTCTGCAGACAGCCTTTGAAGTTAAAAACGCTGAATGCTGGAGAAACTCAGCAGGTCAGACAGAAAGCCCTGAAGGAGTTTTCCTTTGCTCTCCGAAGAGAGTTCTGCGGGATTCTCTCCCACTGCTCCCCATCTCCCCAGTAATCCCTGCTCCTCTCAAGCTTTATGACCATGTACTCGCCCCCAGACTCACTTCCACAGCTGTATTGCCTTCCTCTCTGAGGCTTTATCTTTGCTGACCTGCTGAGTTTCTCCAGCACTGTTTTTTTTTACTTCAAAAGGTGTCTACACTTCAAATGTTAAAATACCAGATGAGCCATGAGATGGGAAAATATTGGTCAAACAATTTAAATAAACAGCATGGTAACAGGCAATTTCAGCTCACAAGTCCGCGCGGCCCAATTTACACCCAATTAACCTGCACCCCGGTACGTTTTGAAGGGTGGGAGGTAACCGGAATCCCCGGGGGAAACCCACGCAGACATGGAGAGAACATACAAACTCCTTACAGAGAGCATGGGATTCGAACCCTGGTCCCGATCGCTGGCTCTGTAAAGGCATTGTGCCAACCACCACACCAACTGTGCCACCCGACTTGCCCCACTGATAAACAACGTCATGGTTAAATGGCAATGTGAAGCAACTGTATCAACTTTTTTTTGTTTAAAAGTAAACTCAACACACACCCTTTTTCACATTTGTACGTACACAAAGAAAAGCAGTGCAAGGTCTTTTAACATTCGTGCTGTCATATTCATTTGTAGATTCTGTTTTTGTACCTTGTGGAGTTAACCATTTACTGCATTATGAATGTTGCTAAGTCTCAAGTTTACTTATTTGAGGAGGCTTCCCCACCAATCTCAACCACTCAATGCCCAGTAAACTGTGACCCTTTCCCACAGGGCTCTTGCCTTGGCTGTGCCAAGCCTCAGTGCGTCCCTCAACACGTATTCCTTCAGCCTGGAATGTGGCAGTCAGCAACATTTCCTCACTGACATCTCACAGCCTATAAAAGGTGACACCTCAATAAAAGATAACATTGTCTTCTTCCTGTGTTGTACCATGGTTCGAGGCCTGCCCACTAAACTGAATCACATCACATTGCCGCTGTCATGATGGCATGACACAGTTTCTAAAATAAAAATCATTAACCAATTTGCTATTTCGAGACAGTTACCATAAATACCAGGCCTTATTCTAATGAATGCACAGCAGGCAAAAGGAGATACGAGCGTCCCAAGAATTTAGATGTCATTTTAAAAGGTACTCTTTCGATCAGGATGGTCTGCTTAAGATCATCATTAGGTTATCATGGTCTGGTTTATATTTGCTGTCAGTCCTGATAACTGGCGATCCAATGCCGGCTAGCACAGCATACAACCTTCTACAAATATGTCCGGTCAATTGTTTTCACAACACCAAATTCTTGATAAGCTGCTATTTCTTGTCACAAACTCAAAGAAGAAAACCGATTAGCAATTGCTATTAATAAGTGTTACTCATTAGCTGAAATGAAATGGAGATTACACATTCGCATTGAGACATTTTGACCTTTTAACATTGGTCCACTGATGTAAAGGAGCAAAGAAGTGAAGTGTAATTTAATGAGCTGCTTTTCCCCATGTACAAGCTTGTTAGATGAGATGATTTGAAAACTTGTCATTTCAGCTGAACTGGACAAACTCCAGCTCAACCTCCATTGTCGAGATTCACAGCCATTCCCAACATTATTTTGGCTATGGCCCCCTCAAGACTCTAGTCTAAGTTTATGGACCCCCCCACCCCCACCCCTGTCCCTGTGATGCAGTCAAGTTTAATTGGTTTCTTCTGTACTTGTCTCCTACCAAATACATTTTTTTTAAAAATTTTAATTATGATTTCATTCCACGTGAAATTTAAATGTGAAACACGAAAGCCTGCAGATGCTGACATCAAAGTAAAAACATACTGAAATGCTGGAGGAACCCAGCTGGTCTCGCAACGTCCACAGGAGGTAAAGACATATTACCAACCTTTTGGGCCTGAGCCCTTCTTCAAGGAATAAGCAAAGAATGAAGCCCCCAGGATGGGTGTATGGCCCCGTGGAGAATGGGCTCATCTAGAAGACCAGGAGAAGAAGATGCATGAAGACACCACCACAATAAGGAAATGTCCCCAAAGCACATAATTCCACCCCGATAAAGAGATACATCTCCCTTGACAAATCACCATTCTTAAATCCAGTTCTTTGTACAAAATTATGAGGGGGATTGAAGGTAAATATTTCCCACGATGGGTGTGTCTAAGAAATTGCACAAGAGGGTGAAAGGGAGAATTTTTTTCCACATCAAGGGCTCTGCTCCAAGGAGAACAACCTAGCCTATTTAATCTTTCCTCAGAGAGGCATAAATACCTATTTCCATAGTTACTAACAGAAGACTGCCTAAAAGAAAGCTCTTGGTGCCTGCCACATTGACCATCGCCAGTGGGCTGATATCGCCTTAAACCGTGCATCTTGGCGCCTCAGTTCGGCGGGCAGCAAGCTCCTTTGAAGAAGACCGCAGAGCCCACCTCACTGTCAAAAGACAAAGGAGGAAAAACCCAAACACACAACCCCAACCAACCAATTTTCCCTTGCAAATGCTGCAACCGTGTCTGCCTGTCCCGCATCGGACTTGTCAGCCACAAACGAGCCTGCAGCTGACGTGGACATTACCCCTCCATAAATCATCGTCCGCGAAGCCAAGCCAAAGAGAAAAGAAAACAGAAGCGACATTCCAAATACAGTTGCAAAAGCATCTCTCATTTTTAACTATTTTAAATCCCATTGCTATTTCAGTATCTGTGAATATGTGGGTTGGTTCCTCAGGAAATTCCCATAGATTTACTGTATTTAAATGTTAATTTTCATGCACCTTTATTTCAAGGACAAACAGGAATTCCACAATGTCTAGCAGTTCCCTGCATATTTAGTCACGAGAATGAAGCAGAATGTCACAATGAAGTAGATAGAATAAATGCTCGAGTTAAGACCGGAGATTTGGAGAAAATATTTTATCATTTTTGATTTTGGATCATTACTGAAATGACAAAGCTCCAAAAAGTGTTCCAATGATACCAAAATATAAACTAAGTGTGAACATATATAAAGGATTTGAAAATCAGTATTTCAGAATTTGGAAAAGACTCAATCAGCTTAATGTTCATCAACTTGGGATCCATCTCACCATATTTTTGACTCATTCTTCCATCAGCAAAACATCTGATCATTTTTTTTTAGTTTTAATGATATGGTGCAGTAACAGGCTCTTTCAGCCCACAAGCCCATGCCACCCAAATGCACCCAGGTGACCAATTAACCTGCTCACCCCGTACATCTTTGGAACGTGGGAGTAAATCAGAGCATCGAGAGGAAACCCACGTGGAGAATGTACAAAAATCCTTACAGACTGTAGCAGATTCGGACCCTATCATTAGTGCTGCTGTTAACCACATATCTCTTGTTAAGGGACAGAGGGGTTGATTTGCCCGATATTTTACATGGGACCCGCATGGCTCCTGGGGCCACCTCGCATCTCATTTAATCTCCGGGCATGGACACAGGTCTCTTCCACAAACCGGCTGCCGGCATGCTGAATGGACTGAGGCATTGGTGGGGGGGGGGGGGGGTGGGGGATGCTGAACAGGGGTCCTCATCGCTGAGGCCCTCACTCACCATGGGCAACAGGTCGGTGAGGCACTGAACCAGGTGCCCCACCATGGATCTCCCATGGCCGAACTCCGCCTGGCGCCGGCCCGCTGCGCATGCGCCTGCCGGCCCTGATACTCAAATCCATTGCACATGCACTAGCCAGCACTCAAACACACACAAAAATATAAAGCCCAGAAAGCCAACAGACCATGGGACGAGACGCTGCCACCTAATAAGTAAGGCTGCAACTGTGCACTAAAGAGGGAAGGTGAGATCGGGCAAAACTGGGGAGATGGAGACCTGAATCATTCAAGTTTCCATCTCCCCGGCTTTGACCAAATTTTCTCCATTGTTTTGCCTGAATCCCCCTTCTCCCCCTCCCGGCTCATATGCTAATCAAGCCACCCAACAAATTCATGAATTATTGTCATATACACTGCACAATATATGCACCAAATGTCTTACTTGCTGCAAAGAAAAACTTTAAAAAATGACAATTGTATAGTTAATTGAATTAAAAAGAGACAACAATACAAAGAGTAGATCAAAAATATTCACAGTTATCCTCATGCAAAAAAAAGTGAGTGAGCAAAAGTGCAGGTTCTCTTTTTGTGGTGTTGGAGTAGTCACTGATAAGTGTACCAAGGGGAGGTTCAGGAGTCTGATAGCTGTTGGAAAGAACCGGATTCCTGAAACTAGAATCCGTTTTCATAAGGACCTAAGAAATAGGACCAAGAGTCAGCCATCCGTCCCATTGAGCATGCTCCGCCATTTAATAAGATCAGGGCTGATCTGATCATCGACTCACCTATCTGCCTTTTCCCCATATCCCTTAATTCTGTTTTTTTTTAATGTAAAAAATCTATGTAATTGAACATTAGATATATTTAATGAAGTTAGCCTCAGCTGCTTTCCAATGTGGTCGGAAGGATAGACTGAGCAGAGAATTTAATCTTCCTCAGCAAGAATGAAGAACAAAATGACAAAATTAGCAAAACAACATCTGCAAGTAAGGCCATCATGATTTTTTTTTGGAAAATCATGGACTCTTTTGTAAAATCTGTCATTTATGAAGAGTAGAACAAAGATTGGATAATTGCTGGACCTTACTTTTCATCTACTGGGTTGATTTGTATTTCAGTTGAATGAATGAGCCATTGATAGGTCTTAGCCCTTGTACATCATTATCCATGAGGTCTGGCCTGAAATTCATAAGTTTAGCCAGCTCATCACACTCGTCTTCTTCCTAATTAATGATCTCTATTTTCCCCCTGATTTATAGGTCTGTTGCTCTGTTAAACCTTATATTTTTCCACATTTCTAAAAATATATAATTGGTTAAAAAAAAAATCAGGAGCTTGTGGAAATGGCTTCCAGCATCTTTTTAACTTTAGACACTCATTGTAGAGTGTGTCAAAAGACGATGGCCCTGAACTGTTTAACTGTACCCTTCCCTATAATCTTAACTTTGCCCTTCTAACCGTATGACCTGCAATTAGTTGAGTTCCTGCAACACTGCACGCCACACTTTTAATTTGTTATTGTGCTCCCTCCGGCACTTAAATTTAGATGGACTTGTCTGGAAGGCAAAGCTATTCACAGTAACTTTGAACAGGCGATAATAAACAAATAAATTCCTCTTTTAATGTGATTAGTAAACAGATCGATTGTGAAAACCTTTTGATCTACAGTCATTAAATTGCTCTGAGGATTCCATTTAAAAAAATAATTTATTTAGTTGATTCTCGTGATATGAAGCAACCTAACCCCATTAACCCATTTCCATTTGGTTTCTTGGCCAACCACATGAAGGCCAAGACTGCTTACAATGGTCGAGCTAGTTAAAATAAAAATGCATGAAGACAAACCCAGAGAAATAAGGTTAGCAGGCTATGTTAACGGTGTTTGTGACTTGAATCTAAATGGTCAATCTACAGGACCATTAGAGTGGCAGAGAGGATCACTTTCCTCAATTAATATAATCTACCAGGATCATTGCGAGAAGAGGGCTCAGAAACTCATTTAAGATCCCTCCACCCCTCAAAGAGTATCTTTCAGCTTTTCCCATTGGGAAAGGGATACAGGAGTATCAGAGCCAGAACCACCAGGCTTAAGGAACAGCTTCTTCCCACAGGCAGTGAGAATGTTGAATGACCAAAGGAACAGTTCATACTAATAAACGAGACTAATTTTTAAAAATATCTAAATATCCAAGAATAATCATTTTTATAAATGAACACTTGCCCTGGATATGTATTATTTGTCTGTATGTGTGTGTCTCAGGGTTTTGCAACAAGGACTGGAGAACACTGTTTCATCGGGTTGTACTTTGACTTAAGATGCGACTTGACGTAGTAGGTTAGATGAGGGACTGAACAAATGAAATGTAAATGGATATGGGAATGGAGATTTGGACGACATTCATCAGAAGATTAAAACCAGTGTTGACTGGTTGTGCCGAACCTCTTACTCAAGAGTCCTGTTTTCAAATGTATCGCATTTATTTCAGCGGCATCCCTACTATATGGGAAATAGGAAAAATACTACCGTTATATAGGGACATCTTGAGCCAAACATTCATAAGATTGTGCCATTTTCAAACAATAATTTTGATGAAATATGATAAAACTTTAATATGATGGTGTCTCAAAACTGCCCTGGAATTATCAACAGCTCAGTAAAAATGAATGTCAAACTGACTCTGTCAACAATCACTGATGAAAAGCTCCTGGCTAAATATTATTTTAAAAGCATTTATGCAATATTGACACTATTTTCATTATAGAACATGTGGCACAGAATGTGCTCCAAACAAGATCAAAAAAACATTTGAAATCTGAGTTGCTACAAGATTGAAATCAAATACAAAGGAGAAAATACCTTTATTTTTCAGATAGAGATCTCTCAATCAGAAAGAATGATCTGGGGATTTTGCATGAATGCCCCAAACATGTTCTCTGCCAACGGAAGGCTCAGTACAATTCCAGGGGCCATCTTTGCCACCTCCTTACCAATTAGTTCACACACCAACACTTCTGTCATTCAGATGAAATATTGTGTTGAAACTAAAATGTGATTAGTCACGGATTCAGAAAACTTCAGGGAATTTGTCCTGGATGCTTTGGACAATATTTTTGTACTCAAACTATGTTAGTATTATTATTATCATTTTCTTCTGCTTGCAATATCTTGTCACATGTTGAAGGTTACATTCCCTATGTCCCAACACTGAGATCAAGAGAGGGGATTTTTCTTTTATAGAGTGGAAAAGTGTTTACTGGTCAGAAAATTCCAGAATGTTCAAAGCGCTGCACTGGTGAACTGGATAACGCAGGGATTGCAACACCAATAATACTGCGCCCAACGTTACTTGTAATTGTTGCACCCGGATTCTCCTTCCATGGAATGGGATATTCACTTTGATCATTCGACTGCAGACTGAAGCTTTCACCTCATGTTAATTATTTCAGCAAATGTATCAACAGGATTCAGTAACCTTCACATCTGCAAAACTACTGCACACACAATCTGCAGGCGCGCTTGTTTTTAAATGGGACTTACAAGTTTCATTAGCAGGCTTTGCCCGAAGCCTAGAATTTAAATTAGATGAACTGTCTGTCAAATAAAATTTTTACAATTTGCAGAACTAATTACCAGAATATAATTTTATTTTCCCACATTTGTTTTATAGCATTGCACATTTAGAGCATTATAGAAACAGAGGTTATTGCGTATAAAACTCGAACGTGCGTTCCTCTGTCCATTAAGTGTACTTCCTGTTATATTGTGCAACATTTCATGTTTGTTAAAAGTTCTTTCTAGTAGATTTAAGGTCTTACTTCATTCAGACTTTAAACATTGCCTCCAAAAGGATCAACAGAAATCAATGAAGGACAAAGTGGAAAATGTCACCTAGATTCACATCGATCATTACAACAGATTACAGGCCCTTCAGTCCACAATGTTGTGCCGACCTATATACACTTACAAAAAAAATCCTTCCTATCTCATAATCCTCTATTTTTCTTTCATCCACGTGGCTGTCTAAGAGTCTCTTAAATGTCCCTATTGTTCCAGCCTCTACCACCACCCTTGGCAAGGCATTCCAGGCAACCAAAACTCTCAGTAAAAACCTTACCCCTGAAGTCTCTCCTAAACTTTCCTCCCTTCATTATGTAGAGATGTCCCCTGGTGCTTTCTACTCCTGCTCTGGGAAAAAAGATGCTGGCTGTCGACCTTATCTATTTTCTTATAATCTTGTAGACCTCTATTAAGTCACCGCTTATTCTTCTTTGCTCCAGAGAGAAGAAAAAAGCCCTAGCTCTGCTAATCATGCCTCATAAGATATATTTTCCAGTCCAGGCAACACCTTGATAAATCTCCTTTGCTTTCACAACCTTCCTATAATGAGATGACCAGAATTGAACACAATATTCTATGTGTAATCTCACCAGAGTTTGTATTTTGACATGCAGCAAGGTAACAGGCCATTTTGGCCCACAAGTCCGTGACACCCAATTTACACCCAAATAACCCTCACTCCCAGTACATTTTGAATGGTGCGAGAAAACCGGAGCCCTGGGGAAAACCCACGCAGATACAGGAAGTACGTACAAACTCCTTATAGACAGCATGGGATTCAAACACAAGTCATAATCACTGGCTCTATAAAGGTATTGCGCTAATCGCTACACCAACTGTGCCACCCATTTATAGAGCTTCATCTTTACCTCAGGATTCCGGAGCTCAGTGCCCAACTACTTAAGCCCAGCAGACCATAGGCCTTCTAAAGTGTCCTATCAACCAAGGTGGCATCCTTGAGAGAACAATAGATTTGGACCCCAAATTTTCTTTCACACTGTTAAATATCCTTCCATAATCATCTTCCAAAATGCATCACCTCACACTTATTCGGATCGAACTCCATCTGCCACTTTTCCATCCAACATTGCACCTTGCCTATGTCCTGTTTCAACCTACAACAATCTTCAACATCACCAACCTTTGCATCATCCGCAAACTTACTGACCCATCTCTCTACTTCTTCGTCCAGGTCATTTATAAAAATTACAAAGAGTGGGGGGTCCCCAGAACAGATCTCTGCACAACTCCACTAGTCACAGACCTCCAGGCAGATTACTTTCCATCCACTACTACTCTCTGCTTTCTATGGGCAAGCTAATTCTGCATTCACACAGCCAAGGTTCCATGGATTCTATGCAATGACTTTCTGAGCGAGTATCCCACAAGGAACCTTATCAAATGCCAAATCCATACACACATCTACTGCCCTACCTTCATCAATTTCTTTTGTTACCTTTGTTTTGTGAAGAAGCGTATTTAGCACCACCTATAAAATGTCCAAAACTTATCAAAAAATCCTACTCTCATTGCAGTCGAGTCGATTGCTCACTGTCTCGGGAACTTTTTGGGATCCACCTTATTTATAGACTTCTATATGCATTTGTCTTGAATCGGTTTCCTGATTCTCACTTAATCTTTTCAACCCCATAGTAATTGGTTTGGATGAAGTCCTCAAATGCAAAGAGAGACTATGAAACTTTCAACCCTTTCAATCTGCCTGCGTTGTTCACTGTCTATCCAAAATATGGATCTGATGTTAATTTCTGGATCATTTATTGAAGCAACTTTTATTGAATCAAAATGGCAAACTGCATCACAGCATTGGGGCGACTTCTCATGAATGGAGAGACTGGAGTTTTTGAAACTGGGACAGAGAAAGATTGATGCTTGAATTCATTATCCAAGAAGCATCTGATGGGTGGGAGCAACAGGAGTGGTGAATGGTTAAATCCTTAATTATTTTAAAATAAATTTAAAACAAAAATAATTTTAATGGTATTTAAAAATGTGTAACTTTTATAAACAGTCATGGCTCATTAGGAATTAAAATAATTCACGCTATATAACTTTTTTTTATAAATTAAAAAACTATGGAGTTACCATGGAGTTTTCAGAAAGTTAAGATTAGATGCAAGAAGGCATGCATAAAAATTTATGTCACAAGTTTTAATTTGATATTGAGAAATGACATTCGAACCTTGCAGAAACTATTAATGGGCCTTAGTGAACAAACCAAACTTAGGACGTATTAAAATATCCAGTTTGCCCAGTCAGCTTTATCAAACATCCAGCTGTCTCAGGAAGTCGCACAATATCCCATAGAAATTCATTTCAAAAAGTACAATCTCGGTTTGTCTTTACTTAGAGCAGCTGAGACCCATGGTCATCCAAATGCATAATTTCATCCAATCCAATGTCTTGTTTGCACAAGCTGCAAGAACTCGGAACCAACGGTTGCATACTTGCTTGCAACAAACACTATTCGGACCTAAGAGTGTCACAAGGACGTAAAATGTTGTTGCCTAATGGATGTAACAAGTAACAGAGAAGATGATTCTTCCTTTTGAAATTCAAATTGAACTTCAAAATATTAAATTGCGCTGCTCCCATATTGTGACTGGAGAGCTGTAACACTAGATTGAATTTGTGACACATCTGTCCCTTGGCTAATATATTCTAAAACTTAATCCAACTACATCTATCCGAGAGAAATCATTCAGACGATGTTCAGTTTTTATCCAGGGGACATTTAAATGAGTGCAAAATTTCTTCTTAAAAATGAAAAATATTAAATATCCTCTCTCAGTCAAACTACAGAGAAAGTGCTTAACTGGCAGCTCCATTCATTATGGGATCCTGGAGCCAGTAAAATGGCTGCAGTGAACAAAGGTAAATGCGAATTCTGCCTTGCCTGCAGGAAAAGGAATCTCAGGGTTGTACATGATGTCAAGTATGTACTCTGACAATAATTCTGTAGCTGGGGGGACTCAGCAGGTCAGACAACATCCCTGGATAGAAATGGTCAGTCAACATTTCAGAATGGGCACTTTACTAAGACCCGTTAAATGGTGGTACTGTTTTCCTTTCCATTAATATGGAGGCTTTGCATTGCACTTTGACTCTCCAAAAAGCTCAACTATTGAATTAATTTGTAGATACTCTGCAGTTTAGCCCAATTTACACACATAAAGTCTCTTGCCTGACAAAGCTCTTGCCAGTTTTGATGAAGTATCATTGACCTGAAGCATTCATTTTGTTATTCTCTCCACAAATGTCTGACCTACTGTTTGGCTGCAGCAAGTAAGAAATTCAGTTCATCACAAGATAGAGAAGCAGAAGTAGGCCCATCGAGTCTGCTCCGCCATTCTAATCATAAGCTGACCCATCCTCCCATTCAGCCCCACGCCCTGGCTTTCCCCCTGTAAACTTTGATGCCCTGACTAATCAAATACCTGCCAATCTCTGCCTTAACTACACTCATCAACCTTGCTTTCACAGCCACCTATGGCAACAAGTTCCACAGACTCTTGACCATCTCTGGCTAAAGACATTTTTCTGCACTGTGGTTTGAATTGACACCCTTTTATCCTGAGGTTATGCCCTCTAATCCCAGAATCCCCTACCATGGGAAACATCTTGGCCACATCTACTCTGTCCAGGCCTCTCGGCATTCAAAATGCCTCTTCCCCCCTCATATTTCTATACTCCAATGAGTTAAGTCCTAGAGCCAACAGTTGTACCTCATATGCTAAACCTTTTATTCTAGTACAGGGGTTCTCAACCTTTTTCTTTCCACTCATGTACCACTTTAAGTATTCCCTATGCCACAGGTGCTCGGTGATTAGAAAAAGTTTGAAAACAACTGTTTTAATCGTACCTAATTGACTTATTAGGTGCAAGGTTTCAGGACTCTAAAGGAAATGGGCCAATGACAATTTTTCTCATCAAAATAGATCAGTAACAATTGGGTCTAGAGCAGTGATTCTCAACATTCCCTTCCCACTCACATACTACCTTAACCAATCCCTGACTAATCACAGAACACCGATAGTATAGGGATTACTTAAAGTGGTATGTGAGTGGAAAAAAGGTTGTGAACCACAGTTGAGTAAATCTTCTCTGAACCCTCTCCAACAATCGACATGTCTTTTCTAAGATAAGGTTCCCAAAACAGTACACAGTTCTCCAAGTGATGTCTCATGAGTACTTTAGAGTCTCAACATTCCATCCCTGCTCTTAAATCCTATACCTCTAGAAATGAACGCCAACATTGCATTCGCCCTCTTCACCACCGACTCAATGTGGAGATTAACCTTTAGGGTATCCTGCGTGAGGACTCTCAAGCCCCTTTGCACCTCAGAATTTTGAATTTCTCCTATCTAAATAATAGCCTGCCCATCTATTTCTTCTTCCAAAGTGCATGCCTCCACTTTCCAATATGGTATTTAATGTGCCACCTCTTTGCCCATTCTCCTAACCTATCCGTCTCTCTGCAGCCTTTAAGTATCCTCAACACCACCTCCCCAACCATCTATTTTGATATCATCTGCAAATTTAGCCACAAAACTATAATCTAAATAATTTATATACAATATAAAGTCACGATCATTGCCATATACAGATGTACAATGTACAGATGTACTGAAAGTTTTATTTGCTGCAGTCACACAGGTTCATATGTGATGTTAATCTGAGAGCAATGTGATATTAACTATGGCTTAATGCAAACTTCAGCTCTTCAGTGGTTAGTTGTGGACTTGGGTCCTATTTCCTGATTCATTACTATAAAATCTAGCCTAGAACTCTCAGAATCTGGTGTACTATCAGAAGAACTGAAGGTAAATCAGGAGGATGTGCACATTCTGAAGAATGGGCGAATTCTCCACATAGTCAGTATACTCCTACCACATCTGGACATTATTGGTTGGCCTTCGGTATCACATTTTTCTACCTTCCACATCAAAATACATATCACTGAGTGTAAAACCATGTTGTTACTATATTCAGCTGTTAATTTGATCATCCAAGTTTATATGATGATCACAACATAATGACTCGCTGATCTAGTGACATTCATAATCTTCACTGGAAAACATATCTGCAATTTCCATCATCTTCAGGTTGAAAATCTCCATCCAGTAGCAAATGCGTCTGCAGTCTATAACCTTTATTAAATGCTGGATCAAAAGTGAATGCTAGTTTACATTATTTCTCCCTGGTGAATCAAAATGTTTTTCTCCACATCATGGAACACGTTGTCCACTAAACCTGTTCTGGAAAGCAAATCAGATGGCCTGGCTTCATTCAGACATTTGCCTTTTCAAACTGAAACTGGGGAAGGGGAAGAGAAAAATGGAAGCAATTCAATACATGTTGCTTGGCCAGCCAACACCTCGTTCAGATCAAATTTAAAAAGGAAACTAGTCTGTTTACTTTATAAGGCGTGAATGACACAACCGACCAAACAGGAGAGTGACAGTGGAATGGGTGGGGGCAGTAGAGGCAGGATGGAAAGGGTTCATCTGATACTGGAGACACACTGCAAAAGACCAGCTCAGTAGTTTGCAGACGTAGCATTTCTTTAGCAACACATGTTCGGTCAGGCACCATTCTAAGCAGGTCTGGCAAGGAGCGTTCGCTTATGTAAGTGTGCAGCCAATGTTGCACAATCATGACTGAATATTTTGAAAATGTCATTGCCACTTGACAAAAAGAGGATTTCTGCAGAAATCCAGGCATGGCTGCTGGATTGTGGCCAGTGCACACACACAAATCGTGCAAGCATGTGTGTGTATCCATTGTCTACAGTAGATATTTTTAAGCTGCTCACAACCCACCTTATCCCCACCCCACTCCAATCCGCCCCAACATTCACCCTACCCTCCAGTGTTTTCATGACTGACACGATTTGTGTTCACCTGCCTCATCTATAAGTTATTAATTTGTAAAGCAGAGAATCACAAGTACATGGCCTTCATATTTGTTAGCAAATTTCTAATATAAAAGAGTTGTGAGCCAAGAAGCCAAGGACGAATCAAGGACAATGAAGCTTCCATATTTTTCCTTGGGATGGGGATGCAGACTACGGTTTTCCACTTGGCCTTTAGTGTGATTTACTGCACCAAGTTCACAGTGTATGCAAAGAAATGAGTCTCTTCCTGCCAGAGAAGGTTTTGGTCTCATTTTAATTACATGTCGATCAGACCCTGCAGTAAAACTGAAAATATTGCACGATGTTAATTTGGATTCTGGACACTTGAAGCAAGAAGTGAGAGCCCACTCCTTACATTCTGCTGCTCGTGACATCTGCAACGGGTTTTAATAGATTGCTGCATTTACAGTTACACCCGCATACCATTTTAGCTGTCTGCTTTCCAAAATAGCCCGAGATTAAAAATGCTGAATTAATTTCGATTAAACACAGGCAGGGAAGTTTGAGCACGACGCCGATTTGATCAGAAAGAACTCTGGGCAACGAAATCCTACCGTCAATTATCTGCAAGGGCACACAACTTGCAGAAGGAACATAATAAAAGCATCCCAATAACTTGGTGTTAATGCTAAATGGCCCGTGTAAAGCGAATAATGAATTGCAGCTCAGTGTTCATTGACTCCGCTTCAAATTGTGTCACTTCCAGAAGTAAGAAGATATAGATGAAAACCAGAAAATAACGGTCTGTGACATTCGCGGAGTTCAACGCTGTAATTCGTGGAGGACACATTACCGATAGTTAAAGACGAGATAGACTGACCTCCGCCTAGAATAGAGATAATATTGCATTTGGGGGTTTTCCTCTCTTAGCAATTTGCTTCACGTTCCAGGAATTGTTTATTTGGAACTTTCCAACTTGTCCTCAGTGCTCTAGGGACGGAGCTTACTTCACCGTCTCTCCATGGGGCACAAGTGACTCAACGCACCCACAGAAAATAACACCCCGACCGACCAGAACCGCACACTCGTCTGCAAACATCAGCCCCGAAACACGAAATGAGTCGAGCAAGCACCGACTCGAGCGTCATATTCCCTAAATCCCCCTCAGTCGCAGAGACGTCCGCGTAAATTGGTGTTCTATGGCATTTTAAAAATTCTTGAAAATAATGGTTATCAGCGACATCTGGGCTGTTGCAAGAGTGCCCACACACAAACACGTCCCTTGATCAACTTTATCCGTATATTTTTCTGCACACCTTGTACAAATCTCGAGATTAACGCATTCAATCGGTTACAATACACACACAGAAATACTGGAGGACCTCAGATGATCTCAGCAGTTCCTCCAGACTTTCTGGGTATTGTTAACTGCAACGACCACACCGTCTGCAGGCTTTCGTGTTTCACTCATAATATTTTCCCTGATGTCCCATTGGAGTTGACTTTAGGACAGCGTTTGAATCGAGGCGAGCAGCTGATTTTTTTTTTAATGCAAGTTTCCTCTCGTACAGCAGGTCATGAACGTAAATATTCTCTCCAAAACCCGAATCATTTTTCATTGAATAGATTTTTTTTTCATGCTCTGTC
Organism: Narcine bancroftii; assembly: GCF_036971445.1. Taxonomy (NCBI): domain Eukaryota; kingdom Metazoa; phylum Chordata; class Chondrichthyes; order Torpediniformes; family Narcinidae; genus Narcine; species Narcine bancroftii. Next base: position 19,602,747 of record NC_091478.1, read on the forward strand.
AGTGCGAACACCAGCACATTTTGGTCCATCGTAATTTGCAAAGTTCCCTCGTGGGAGGAATAAATTGTCAGATGTTGCAACAGTTTCAAGGCAAATCCTGTCAGACATATATTTTGTAGTCTGTTCCGTTTGATAAACGAACAGCAGTTTGGTCCCAGTGAATAGAGAAACTCGAGAGCTGCAGATAATGGACTCTTGACAAATACTCATGGCTTTTCCTTGACCATGGTGCGAGTGGTTTGAGAAAATGTTGTACAGGAATGTAGACGTACAAGTAGAAGCAGTGGACACGAACTTTATTGGCCGAGGTGGGAACCGTGCACTGGGCACAGCCTTGTCACAAGCGGTGTTGGTAGGTGGGCATAAAAAAAAGTGGAGAGGAGTAACATTTGATTCAGCATTGATTTTCCAGGGAAGGGGCTTTTTTCATCCACACCCGGCTGGTCTATACAGACAGTCTCTTCGTCACCTTCTTAATAGCTCATCAAATCGATTAGTTCGTAAGGCAATAACAAATACCGCCGAGCTCATCAGTCTTCCGCCCCCCGACCCAGTAAACTTCGTGACGGTCCCTTCAGGATTGTTCGGTTGTGATGGTTTGAGCTTGAAAGAGACGAGGAAAATTCCAACGCACAACTCAAGAGGGTCCCCGCGAATCCGGCAACACTAGCAGAGCCTTTGCCAGCGACTCGAAAGTGTCCTGAAATGCCAGGTCCACACCACCCACTTCAAGGGGCTGTTAGGTCGACCCTCGTTCCAACTCTCAACGCCCATTAATAATTACGCATTTTCCTGTCGCTGAACATGAAACAAGCTTTGACGGAGTTTAGAAGGACGAAGGAGACGTCCTGGTATAAGCAGTATGGAGGGGATAGAAGCAGCGAGGTTTTTTTTCTCCTTTGGCAGCCCAGACAAGAACGAGGGGACACGTCCTTAAGATTCGCGGTAAATTTCAGGCAGAGATGAGAAGGAACTACTTCTCCCAGAGAGTAGACCAGTGGTTTTCAAACTGCCCCCAAACTTTAAGTAATCCCTATGCCATGAGTGCTCTGTGACTAGTAAGGTGGTATGCGAGTGGGAAGAAAAAGGTTTGAAAATCAGTTTTAATTCTACCTAATTCTGTTCACGGTTTCATAACTCCAAAGGAAATGGGCCAATGACAATTTATTTCAGTAACAATTGGGTCTCGAGCAGTAGTTCTCAACCTTCCCTTCCCACTCACATCCCACCTTACTAATCACAGAGCACCATGGACTAGGGATTGCTTAAAGTGGAATGTGAGTTGGGGGGTGGGGGGAGGTTGAAAACGACTGGAGTAGTGGGATTGCCTGTTTAAAGGAAGCAGTGGCTTCACTTAACGTAGTAGACACAGAAGAATGGGGGAATTCAGGGTTGTGGGGTAAAAGCAGGTCGACAGAGCAGAGTCCACGGCCAGATCAGAATGGCGGAGAAGGTACGACGGGCCGGATGGCCGACTCCTGCATTACGTCGTAAGCCAGTTTAACTAATATCAAGAAAACGCAAATTATTAGGAAGTCTGTGGGCTCGAGTTATATATCATTTCGCCCAACATAGTATCGAGTTTTGGAAAAGATCTGCAGATACTGCAATGTGTAGCCAAAATCTGCTGAGTCGCTCCAGCCTACGCTTGTTCGTGTCCAAATTCCCCGGAGTTGGACGACGCCAGCCGCATTATGAAGAGAACGCCAATCAAAGTTCGAATAACAGGAATCAAGATTTAATTATCCGAATGTGATGAAAATCATAATTCCGGATGTGAACCTGACCGAGGTTTAACTTTGTTTCCACCCGTTTATAATTTAATACAACCCTGGAACAAAGGCAACTTCAAATCCTTCCGCTCTCTTAAGGGTTGGTTGTGTTGTGTTTGAACTTCATCCAAAGCCAAGGTGCCTGGAAATTCAAATAATGCCCTGCAAATGCTGGGAATCTAAAGTAAAAGCAGAAAACGGTGGAAATACTCAGAGGGTCAGCGACTCCCGGTCAGAACTGAAAAGAGCGGGTTGAAACACGCAAGTCTGCAGACGCCGTGGTTGGAGTAAAACACGCTCTCGCAGCATTCACGGGAGGTAAAGATACATCACCGACGATTCGGGCCTGAGCAAGAAGCATGAAGGCGTCAGAATAAAGACCGAAGACTCGCGGGCGGGGAGGGAAGGAGACCAAACTAACAAAATTGCATATGACAGAGGAGAGGTGAGAATTTACTTTGGCCTGGTGAAACAGGGAAAAGGGAGGAGAGAGGTGCGCTGGGGGGGGGGGGGGGGGTCGATTTTTAAAAAGTGTGTTGCACATCAGGGAGGGCAAACCTGTTCTGGTAAAGCCAGGTGAATACGGGAATAAACTCATCAAGGTCACTCGGAGCAGTTAGAGAACAAGCACGTAGACATAATCATTTAAGAGAGCTGCTTGAGTCCCTCCAGATTCCATCATCTACTGTGTCTTACATCTCCAACGGGAGATGTGGAGTGGAAATCGTGGTGTTGATTCTACTGGAAGGGTTTCAGCCAAGCTACTGTCCGGAACTCGAGAAAAGTGGAGCCTGCCCTTCGATCGTCTCCTCTTCTATCCCAGTTCCCCAACGGACACTCCCAATATTTCAGAAATAAATCTACCTCCTCCTTAAATGCCTCCGGTGGTGTGACTTCCTCAAACCTCCCGGGTAGTGGATTGCAAAGATCTGCCGCCATCGTCTGCAGGAACATCTTACTCACCTCGCCTATGTTCCTTCGCCAGAGACTCTCGGAATGGTGAAGGTGCCGGACATCTACCCGCAGGCTCATGCGTTTCCAAAAGAATGCATGCACCCGCAACCTGTCGGTCTCTCTTAAAACGCTGCAGCTCAGAAATGGGCCTTTCGGTCCGTCTAGTCCGTGCCGAATCCTTATTCCGCCGGGTGCCCTCGATCTGCACACGGACCATCGCCCTCTATCTCCCTCTTATCCATGGAATCCTCTCGTTCCAGGAATCAATTTACTGGGTGATCTCCAATCTTAAATAGAGGGAATCAATAATAACGGGAACTGAGAAGGGTTTAAGATGTCTTCGGGCGATTATGTCTTTTTAAAGACCATCACGTAGCTTTTTGGTTTGTTTTCACAACTCACCAGTCGCGGGAAAAAAACAACACGAATGTGATTGTAACAAGACATACATACTTTGAAATGCGACCGAAAACATTTAAAGTTTTTTGGGGCTTTTTTTATGGTAACGTGCATCTCTTCTAAAGTTACACACTCTCGTGAAATACAATCTCGCATTCGTGCTTTCTGTATTTTTTAATTTTAAAAAATAACTTGAAAATTACTTTGGAACCGCAGCAAGTCCACAGTGTCGAGCGGAAGAAAATTTGTTGCGTTAAATGTAAAAATTATTGGCTTTTTAAAAAAAACAATTTCCTTCTAAATATATCTCAGCCAGGTGAACCTTCTGAAATGGATCATCAAGGGAAAAAAAATGCATCGTATTTAAATTAATTGGTGGTACAACTGCCTTGCATTTTTACAATAGTTCGGCCAGATTCCTACTTCACAAGATTATATTCTAAAGTTGGATTGCATTCTAAAACTTGCATCGCCGAGAAAGATCAACGTCTATTTCGACAAAGCCGCCAAAATTGTAAGGAACTTTTCAACAGTTATTCAATGTTCGAGTTCGTTTCTTTAATATGATAAACGTGTCTTGACGATACACAGGACGATTTTAGAAGCTACTGTTTGGAAGGTTCACGCTCATAGTGAAAGGGTTTCATTTGGAAATACATTCATCCAATAAATGGTAATAATTGTGGCAATTGGCTACTCTTATTGGTTTCGGGAACAGCTTTCTCCATTATCACAGGAGTATTTTTTAACTGCCTGTCTGTCCACGGTACTCCCCGGACTGCAGGCAAGGAAATAATTTAAAAAAAAATACAAAAGGTTTGACAACACTTTTGAAAGGTCATCATAAATTCTATTTTGAAGAAAATGACCGGTTGAAGTTTATATTGCTGCCACAATTTCTCTTCCCGATGGCCTTCGAAGCTAGTTTTGGAACCACCACCCCCTCCCCCCACCCAAGCAAACAATTATTTTCCCACTGTTAGCAGTAGGTACGGTCAGGAATACAGCGCCGAGGACTCATTAGGAAAGTTAACGATTTACACCTGGTGCATTGGACCCGGACTTAACTTCGCACATTTTATTGAAATAAACCTTTGAAATAAATTAAAACTATTGAAATAAAACTATTGAAATAAATCAAAACTATTGAAATAAAACTATTGAAATAAATCAAAGCTGAAAGCACGATTCTCGCCGTGATTCTTCGAGCTAACCATTCAAACGTTAAAACTTGAGACTTGTTTAACCCCCAACTTTACAGATCTGTTCATCTATTCGTTTGTTTTGTAATGTCGGTACCCTGGATCTTAAAAATTATTTTCAACTTTTCCCCATTCATTGTACTGACTTGAATCTATCGATTGAACTGCGATAACCGAGGAATCAAGGATGGTTCGACATCAACAGATCTTTAACTCAATCTCCCATGTTTGAATCACACACAGAAGTCGGGTCTGAGCACTGGAAGGAACATTTTGCCAGTAAACTACAAACTATCCCACCTTGCGTTCCGCTTTCGAGAAACAACTTTTTTGCTTTTTTCCCCTCCCCCTAATGTAGGAGTTGATTCTGAAAATATTGGGTGGGATTAATTATAAATGCACAAAAATAATTTATATTATTTGTTATCAGATATTAAATAAAGAGTACTTTTTAATTAAAAAAAAGTTTGTTCCTTACAATTTCATTAACACGATAACTCATGCCAGCCGAAGTAACGAGGATATTTAGGTCTATGTATTGTTAAGTAAGTAATCTTTGGTTAATCAGTGTCCTTTGCATCCGAGACGGGACTTGAAGCTTCAAGTGTTAATGACCCACCAAACATCTACTCTTAACGAAGCAAGAATTGATCCCTGTGATAAAGTTCTCTCGCTGCCCTCTCTCCTCGGGAAAGTCAACGTGCCCCCGCCACACAATTGTGTCTGCTCCCCATCAAGTCCATATCGCTTAAAATCACAGCTGCACACATTGGCACGATTCATAAAGCAATGACAGCCGTTTCTTGAACATCAGCAGACACTCCAGATGGGGCGGCTTGTGATGTCGACCTTCCTCTCACTGAGTTTTTTTTTCTCCCAACCGCTCTGACACAGGATGATTTCTATTCTGTTTGTGTTCGCCTGAACATTAGTCACGGTACCAGATGCCACCAAATGGATATAATCCTACATGCACATTTGTACTTTCATTCTCAGGGAGGGGGGGAAAGAGGGTTTTTTTGGCACACACAATAGGCAAAGTGTTGATTTGCTCTGCATTGATTACCTTGCTGCGGTCTGCGGAGCTGAAGGCTGGTCTCCTGGTGTCGCTGGGTCAGAGCCTGGCGTCTGAACAGCCATGTCACTCGTACTTTTATCGGCGTGTTTGTCCGTGTCGCAGTCACCGGCTTGCTTCTTCATGCCAGCCACACCTGCTAATGTCCTCCCTCTGCTTTAGTTCACGAGAGTCCCGGCCCCTCCGCCGCCACAGTCGCTTTAACAAAACGGAGGGGGGGGGGGTGAGAAAGAGTCCTCAAAGCCGATAAAAGGGAGGTCAAGCACCCCCCCCCCCCCCCCGAGTCCTCGGGTTTCCCTCCGGCAACTTCGACAGAGCGCCTTCAAAGGATTAGGTGGGTCAGAAGCGAAGAGAGAAGCCCACGGGTCTCCCAGCTCCTGCTGCCAGGTCAGGCCGTAAGTGGAATTGCCGGAGACGAGACGAGGATAGATACATGCAGCCCAGAGTTGATGCGTCTGGAATGCTATTAGTCACCCTGTAGGTACAGCAGCTGCGTCTCTGATACCTCGGGCAGCAGCTGGATCGGATTCCAGTGCGACCAGTATCACGCCCTCCTGACCGAAGGAGGGCACAAACCTCCTCTGACTTCTCCGCACCGTCCGGGCCACGGGGGTCTCAGCGTCGTACATCATTCTCCTAAACCTGGAGGAAAACTTCTTAAAACTCAGCCGGACTTCCCTCAAGAATCAGAGCGTTTTGAAATGTGTATCTCACAGACAGGTGAGTGGCAGGTCAAGTGGTGATGTCTCGGCGTGGGCCGGTGCATCTTTCATTGGAGTTTAAAAGCTCACACTGGAGGAACTCGGACGGTCTTGCAGTGTCTAAAGATGTATGACGACGTTTTGGGACTAAGCCCTTCTTTAAAGTATAAGCCTCAACCTCCCCACCCTCCCCCACTCACATATCACTTTAAGTAATCCTTTATTCACCACCGAGCACTCTATTGCTGGGAGGAGGCAAATACTGGTATAAGCAAAAAATCAGGAAGACATTTTTCATCGTCTCCAGTGTTTTTTATATTAAACTCTTTATTTCTCTAAGTGTGTAGGGCTCTTTTTTTATGATAAAGGAACCAATTCCTGCTTGAATTAAACTCTGCATAACTGTTTAATCCAGGGTTCTCAACTTTTTTTAACCACTCACATACCACCTTAAGTCATCATCTATGTTCTAGGATGTAGGTAGGTTCTCTGTGGTTATGCTAAAGTGATAGGTGATGGGGAGGTCGAGAACCACTGGTCCAGCGTGCTCTCTGCTCAAGCTTACTCAAACAGAGAAGCATCAGGTGGCACAGGAGCACAGAGATGCTTTGAACTCCCTGCTCCCTATGGTGAGAACGGCTTAGGCACAGCTCTCACATGGACAGCTTTGTCCTTGTAAGCAGTCCATGATTTAGGACCCTGCAAGCTGGGTTGGCCTCTCTGCATGGGGGGGGGGGGGGGGAAGGAGGAGGAGTCTAAAATTCGTGGGCATGGGTTGAATTTGAGAGAGGACAGAGGGACCACTTTTTCCTCTCAGAGGGAGGTGACAAGCTGACAGAGGAAATAGTAGAAGCAGGTACATTAGAACACTTAAAAGCCATTCGTACAGATATATGGATAGAAAAGGTTAAGAGTGATAAGGCCAATGGCAAGAAAATAGGACCAGTTTAGGGAGATCACCTAATCAACATGAACAAGTTGGCTGAGACCCTGTCTCTGTGCAGTAAAGTTCTGTAACTGCATGACTGGTAAATATGCAGAAAAGACTAATTAGCATCCTGAAGGGCAATTTCAAACAAGCATCATTGTACTCCATCAATTAAATATTGATGGAACACCAGGTTACCTCTGTGTGCTACCATTTGGCAAAGTATCATTTGCTTCATCCGAGATGACCAACATTTAATCAGGCCATAAAATAAATCTGTCCCTTTGAGCACAAAATTAACCAGAAAATGATTTGAATTTGGTTTGAAAATGATTTGGGTTTTTTCCTCCATAAAAATGCAAACCCATCTTTAAAAAATGCTGAATACCAAAGGACGTGTATTTAAAGTGGGGTGAAATTTGAAGGAGGTGTACGGGTCAAGCATTTTTCTCTTTTACACACTGAATGGGGTAGGTGCCTGGAACAGGCGGCAGGGATAGCAGATACAACAGTAGTGTTTGAGGTGTTCTTTCTACACAAAAAAGAGCTGGAAAAATTCAGCCAGTCACACATTTCATAGGAAGCAAAGATTTGGCAAATGGAAGTAGCATGGGTAAGCTGGGCTGAAGAGACGGGGTTTTTTTTTGTTGTAAAACTATTATTCTATGACTCTATAAAGGAAACAATCACACCTATAACCTGCTCAATTGGTTCCCCATCCACCACTGTAAACACTCAGTGACAAGGTGAACTGCAGCTCTGGGCACCTCTTAAATTTTCAAGATCACCACATCTCGAGGTCACCGAGGAAGCAACAGTGACATCAGAGGCATTCAGCATACATGACTGATGTTGGGTCAAACTGTTGAAACTACCCACCTAAAAGTAATCGTGATATATTTCCACCACATGGACTTCCAACGGTCCAACAAGGCAGTTTGCCATGATAAGGCTGACGCTGTTGAAAGTCTGAGACGACATAAATGACTCTCCAGGAATTATTACAGACTAATTTGAGGAGCTACATTGTTCTATTTAATACTCTGCTAATTACCCGAATGAGGGAGATAGTGAGTTTGTAGCAATATCATCACAAGATATTTCATTTATCTTCCATTTATTCCCGGGTAAAACCAGGGACATTCAAATCGGTGTGTAAGCTCCTTTGCAAAAGAAATCTATCAAATCACTCAATGATAAGCATGGTAACCAGATCCAACAATCAGTATGAGATGTACTGGAGGCTGTCCTGATTTATATTTATTTTAAAGTTCATCCTTTCCTGGTGTCTTCAAGAAAATAAAGTCATGCAGCAGATGTCTTGTGGTTTAAAATACCCACACCTGCTGCCAGGGCTTACAGATAATAGGAAGATTGGCACTAATTTGTCACCAAGCCCCTTCACTCAACATGATTAAACATTTACATGTCCTCCTGAAAGCAACCTTTCAATTACTAGACTAGGAATCATGATCTTGGCTTAAAGCTGGAAGGCTCTCAGACAGTAACATTCATTGCTCTAAGATCCATCATTCACAGCACTATTCACAACACTGGTGGAAAGGCAAATGAACCGACACAGGGAACTCCTGCTGCAGTACATCCATAGACTGCTCGCAGTCACAACCATTTTTTTCCCAATTGATGTACAAACTGTGGAGATCTCAAGATAATAATGCAAGACATCTGTACTTTTTGAAGCTCCCTCTGGATGTCCTGTGGCGTTGAGTTCAGGTCACCTCACTACAAAAGGATTAGGATGCTATTGTGAGGGTGCAGAGGAGATTCACAAGGATGTGGCCTGGATTGGAGAGCACGCCTTCGGAGGATAGGTTGAGTGAATTTGGCCTTTTCTCATTGGCGGGACGGAGGACAAGGGGAAGGCGTTGATCATGTGGATGGCCAGAGGCATATTTTCAGGGCTGAAATGGCTAACAAGAGGGGGCATAGTTTTAAGGCGTTTATGAGTAAATAGGGGGGAGATGATGTAAGAGGTACGTTTTTCACATAGAGAGTGGTGGGTGCATGGAATGTGCTGCAAGCAACTGTGGTGGAGGTAGGTACAATGAGAGCTTTTAAGAGGCTACATGTGTAGAGAATTGAGAAAAATGGAACGTTATGTAGTAGGGAAATTCAAGGCAGTAGGTTATTAGGTCATCACAGTACTGTGGGCTGAAGGGTCTGTACTGTGCTGTAGATTTCTATGAGCTAAAAAAAGTAAAATGGACAAAAACAATGAGAATAATAATGCCACACAGACTACTGACGTCATGGTAGGCTGGAGAACTTCATCACTGGGAGAGTGGAGCAAACTGCCAGCTGAAGTGGTGAATGTAAGCTCAATTTTCATAAAAATTTGGACTAGTACATGGATGGGGAGGGGTATGGAGGGCTATTGGACTGGGCGCAGATAAATGGACCTAGACAGAGAAATAGTTGGGCATTGACTAGAAGGTCAAAGGGCCTGTTAGTCCTGTAGTATTTCTGAAACATTAAAACCAAACTGCAACATCACATCAATATCATTGACTTAATTTGCCTCCAAGAAACAAAAGATGATAGACAAATGACCTAAAGGCCAGTTTTATGAATTGTCTAACAACAGTGGGGTAAAAGGCAGGGAGGTTTACTCAAGACAATCTGAGAGTTAAGGGCTTGACAGCTGATGGCTTGATCAGCAGAGCTGATTGAAGTCAAGAGAGTCACAAGAGGCCAGAAATGGTGATCTCAGATATGTTTGAAGGGTTGTAAGGCTGCGGGTGTTGAGGGGCAGGGACTAATAAACCTGTGGATGGATTTGAAAACAAAGGCAAGAGATTAAATTTAGATAACTTTTAAATGTAGACATACGGCGTGGTAACAGGCCATTTCAGCCCATGAGTCCGTGCCCCCCAAATGACCTACCCCCACCCTCCTGTATGTTTTGAACAGTGGGAGGAAACCAGAGCCCATGGGGAAAACCCATGCGGACATGGGGAGAATGTACAAACTCTATACAGATTGCCGGCTCTGTAAAGGCGGTACGCTAACTGTGCTGCCCCAAAAACAGTGACTTTGCTGGACAAGGTGTTCACTGAGGGGGTATGTCTTGGTAGCAGTTAATAGAGAGTTCAGTTTAGCTCAAATTCACGACAGGTGGACCACAAGAGTTTGGTCAGGAGAGCCTTTTATTGAAAATTCACCTTGGCTTGAGGCATTGAAAAACTTTGGCACATGTTTTGCGCATGGTGCTCAGCTGTAGTCTGAGAAACTTCTTTTTGGAATTGTGTGCAGTTATGTAAAAAATGTTGGCTTTGAGTTCAGATATTTTCAGTTGTATTTCCTGCTAGGTTTGGAATCGTATCAGCTTATAATCAGACCTGACTGACGATCTCAACCAGAGAGGCCCAGGATGGTGAGTGAGAAATGAGATATGCTGCATGCAGTGTTGAGGGGAATGCTTGTTGCAATTGTGAAGGGAGATGTTAAAGAGAGGGGGAATAGGGTCAAAGTTCACAGCTTCAGTTGCTATTGGAGAGAGAGGACAAGCAACCACAAGAGCTGTCAAACACTCCTCGTATGATAACCCTTTGATTCCATGGAACCTAGAAAATGACAGCACAGAAAAGGGCCCCTTCAGGCCTTCTAGTCTGTTCCAAACTATTTTTATGTCTAGTCCCACTGACTTGCACTCAGTCCATATCCCTCCCATTTATACACCTGTCCAAATTCTTCTTAAATGTTAAAATTGATCCTGCATTCACCACTTCAGCTGGTAGCTCATTCTACATTCCCATCACTTCTACACTGCATGAAGAAGCTTCCCCTAATATTTCCCTAATCCCATGTCCTCTGGTTTGTATCTCACCTACCCTTAAGGGGAAAAAGCTTGCCTTCATTTACTGTCCATCCCCCTCACAATTTTAAATGTCTCTATCAAATCTTCCCTCATTCTTCTATGCTCCCATGTTAATACTTCGTGAGTTGGCAACTTATGAGTTAGTGCCTTGATAAGAGATCAATGGTTTTACTTTTGATTTTATTTCATCTGAAAATAAAGTCTACTTCTTGAACACAATGCCAGGATGTGAAGAAAGAACTGCATAGCCAGTGTTCGAGATAAGAACCATCCCCTATTGCACAATTGTTCATCATGTATTAATAGACATGAATATAACAATGTGTGATCCTGGCCAATATGCAGCGCAAAAAACTTGGGTAACTTTACACAGAATAGATTATCTTCAAATGAAAGAGTGACTGTTTAAATTGGAATGAGGTTCCTGGAGAAATACTTGCAAACCTGCCAGCTGAACTCCAGGAAATACAGTAAAAATTCATTCGATTTCAAGCAGCTTAAAATATTCGAACATTTTTTAGCCACCAAAACCCTAATTAATCCTCTACAGCTGCAAAAGAGGATTTAGCCATCCCCTTCCTCCTGCCAGTTACAAACAACAAACAAGGATGGTTCTGTTTTGATCTTTTAAGTTTAAAATAATCGCACTTTTTCTTGACAAACAAAATAACGATCACAGATTTAACGTAAGAGATTAATGTGAGAGACACAAGGGAGAGGTGTGATGGGAAAGGAGTCGACCTCTGCTCACATATTAATAGCATGTAAAGTAGTTTTAAAGAGATAGGAGTAAAAATGCTGGAGGAACTCAGCCAGTCTCGCAGTGTCCATGGGAGGTAAAGATATATTACCAACGTTTCAGGCCTGAGCCCTTCTTCAAGGAATAAGCAAAGAACAGGAAGGTGTCAGAATAAAGTTGGAAGACTGGCAGGGGGAGGGGTCCAGACCAACAAAAGGTGTGAATTGAATATGATGAGAGGAGAGGTGAAAATTGATATTAGGCTCTGTGAAAGGAGACAGAAGGAAAAGGGAGACAGAGCTAAGGGAAAGGCAAAAGGAGGAAGAAGAAGTGGTGGAGGGGTGGGAGAGAGAGAGAGGGGATTGGTTTAACAGAAATTGAAGAAGTCGATATTAATGACATCCAGATGGAGGGTGCCCAGATGGTAAATGAGGTGTTGTTCCTCCAGTTTGCAGGAAGACTTGGTCTGGCAGTTCATGAGACCATGCACAGACATGACAGCAAGGGAATGGGATGGGGAATTGAAATGGGCAAGGATTCTAATTTTACTTGCACGCTAATGTGGTGCTGCACAAGTTCCTTTTTTTATTTAATTTTTTTTAATTATATTTTTTAGACACAGCTCATTAACAGGAAATTTTGGCCCATGAACTTGTGCTGCCCAATTATACTCAATTAACCTACGTTAAAGTACGTTTCAAACAGTGGGAGGAATCCGGAGCCCACGGAGGCAACCCATGCAGACGTGGGGAGAACATACAAAGTGTGTAGATTTGAAACCTGGTTCTGATAGTTGGTGCTGTAACAGTGTGGCATTAACCATGCCAGTCACATAAAAGGGGCATTCATACATGTAATGGGAATTTCAGTGAGGATCTAGAGCAGTTGGGAAGGTGGGCTAAGGAGTGGCAAATGGAATTTAACCCCAACGAGTGTGAGATGTTGCATTTTGGTAAGTCAAACCAGGGTAGGACATGCACAGTAAATGGTGGAGCCATGGGGAGTATTGTAGATGAGAGAGAGAGACCAGTGTTCTGATGTATAGTTTCATGAAAATGGTGATTCAGGTGGACAAGGTGTGGAAGAAGGCATTTGACACACTCTCCTTCATTGATCTGGGATATTGAGTTCTAAAATTGGGACTCCATGATGAGTCTGGTCAAACTGTTAGTGACACCACACATGGGTATTATGTTCAATTCTGGTTGCTCAGTTGTAAGAAGGTTATCAATCAATTGGAAGGGGTGCACAGGAGACTCACCAAGAGGTTAAAGATGAGCTCAACTGAAGAACGGCTCAGGCCCAAAACGTCTCTGCCTACTGCTTTCCATGGATACTGTGTGACCTGTTGATTTCCTCCAGTACTTCTGTTACTACACTGGACCTCAGCAACTGTAGACTTCTTGTTTACCTTAGCTTCCATCATCCACACCCATATTCATAACGGGAAGCATTGAGAGAGACATACCACCTTTGAAATGCTGCCTGGAGATTATATGTCTTCATGAGCTATTGTATCTACAAGCAAAAGTTTGTGTTTATGTGGATGATATAACTCTGACCTATTTCTGAGAGATCAGTGATCTATAAGGGTGGCATGGTTGGCATAGCATTTAGCGCAATGCCTTTACAGTGCCAGTGATCGGGATCGGATTTGGGTTTGAATCCTGCACTGTCTGTAAGGAGTTTATATATTGTGCCTGCGTGGGTGTTCTCCGGGGACTCTGGTTTCCTCCCAGTGTTTGAAACGTATCAGGGTGTAGGTTAATGGGGTGTAAATTGGGCGGCATGCACTCGTAGGGCCAAATTGGCTGGGTACAGAGCTGTATGCCTGAATTTAAAATATCAGGCAATGTCAGCTCTAATTTTAAGTTTATTCATTAAATAAATGAGAATGGTTCTTCTGCGAGGTCTAACAGGTTATCTCAACCATGAAAAGAGCACAATTTGCAGAGTATCAGATTACATCTAATTATACATATCCATCTCGACGAAAGATCAATTATTCCCAAACAAGGGCAGCAAGAGAGCACTGCTGTGGGGTCCACTCAGGACCCTGATGGCCTTGGGAAAGAAACTATCTTTAATCCTGTTGGTGTGCTATTTCACATTCATGAGGCTCTCCCCCCCCCCCCTCCCGCCCCAACTATGGGAAGAGGGAGAAGAGAGTGATGGGTCCTTCAGTATTTGGGCTACCTTTCCTAGGCAACAGGAGATGTGGTTAGAATCTGGGGGTGGGGGGGGGGGGGGGAGTTTGTTCTATTTTGTTTTATAAGAGGGAAGTTTTGTTTTGTTGATAACATTCTTATAACTGAGCTGGATTCACCACCTTCTGTAGCTTGAACATAAACTTCAATTGGGTTAGAAATGCTTAATTTTGGCCATTGTTTGAGCTCTTCAAGTATCAGATACACTTTTTTCCCCAATCCTGGGGTCGAATGTTCCCACAAGCCTTGCTGCTGAGACTGTCAACCAGGGAGAGCTTTCTCCTCAGGATACAGAACAGATTTGTTGCATCCTCTCCCAGGTAACCGTAAGTCATTCTGAGCTGTCAACGCTCTCATGCTTAACGTGGGCTCCCTGTCCTTCGATCCAGCTTCAAAATCTTGGTCCTTTTTAAGAAACCTTGTAGCTACATTGGTCACCTTATGCAAACTTCCTGCGTAACCTCGTTTTGGCATAGCCTTCCTTCAGCTATATCCGGAATCTACCTTTGGCCCTTCATTTTCTTGACTGTTAAAGCTCAGTTGTGTACAATGTCAGCTCTCAAACAAGAGTCATCAATCCTGGGCTTTACTTAAATTTCATTTGTTCTCCTCTTTCACCTCCCCCATCCTCTAGTCTATCACCAACACTTTCCTTCCTCCAGTTCCCCACCTCCTTCCTTCCTTTCCTTCCGCCAGAGCATGTATTCCTCAGCCCTGTGTCTCTTCCTCCTATCATCAATAAGCTTCTTTGTTACATTTCTCCCTCCCCTCCACCCCAACCCCACATTTGGGCATCTGCCCATTTCTTACCAGTCCTGGTTAAGGAGTTCAGCCTGAAATATTGACCATCTACTGCTTTCCATGCATGCTGCCTGACCCACTGAGTTCCTCCAGTATTGCTCCAATTTTTCAGTGTCTGCAGTTTAACCTCTGAATTCAACTTCGTGAGTGGTGATTTCTCATTCGACTGTACCTGTTGAGACCAAGTTTACATGGATGTCACACATCACTTCCCAATTTAATTCCATTTAAGATTCAATGTATTGTCACGTAATAAAGACAGGGCAATATACATGGAATTTTTTTGCACCATCGGCAGAAATTGCCTGATCCATCTCCTACAGTCAGAGAAAGAGAAGCAAAAGAGAGTCCCTCAGAGTCACTGAGTGTCCGTGGATATACCTCTACCGCTTCTGCAGCCACGGAGTCCAGTTCAAACCTGAGCTCAAGATCTGAACCAGCACCAGCGTCCTCGGCACCCTCTCGCATTCCAGTTTCAATACCTGGTACCCCTTCACCCAGTCCACAGCCTGTCCATTAATTACAGGTTTAACTCAATGTCTATTGCAAGGGTGGCCAAACTTGCTTAATGTAAGAGCCATAAACGATAAGGCTCAGATGCTTAAGAGCTGCAGGACATGAACAAAATTCACACATACATTTTTATTGTTACATACACATTTTGTTACAAACATTTTAAGAATGCATATTAAATGCAATATTTATTCATGCCTGCAGTTTTTAAACTGTTAATTTGTATTACTTTCAGTACAAAATTAGTCTTATTATAATTATTTTTATGACTAAAATACAATACTACAAATATCAGGATACTTAAGATGCGAGTCAGGCAGGCGAGGGGGGGGGTTGGAATTTATAGAATATTTGAATTTTCCATGAGCTGCATATTAAGTGTCAAAGAGCCACATGTGGCTCGCGAGCCGTGGTTTGGCCACCCCTGGTCTATTGCTTTGAGCATCTGGTGATAGAATGGATCAAAGCGCACCTCTCAGTCACTGGACCCATTTCAATTCACCTATAAAAGAAACTGTTCCACTTCCCCTCAGTCTCAGCCCCTCACTTCCCCACAGCCCTCTATTGTTGGCTGAACCAAGTGTTCTAATGTTTTAACTGTAATTTTCCCTATAACTCGCATTTTGTCTCTATAACAATACACCCTGCACTTCTGTCTGATTAACACACTCCCTGCTGTACTTACATTTTGCCTGGATAGCCTGCAAAATAAAGCTTGTCTCTGAATCACAGTACATGTGACAATAAACAATTCAATTCCAGATAAGATCAGAGAACAAATAAGTAATCCTGAGAAGCAAACAATTGGAATGAGAGAGAGGTAGGGGAGGTGGAAGAGTTTTTGTAAATCTAGACATGTATTTAGCTGAGTTGATCAGACTTCCTGGAGGGTATGTATGGGGAACACTGATGGACTGTAACTTAGAAAGATTAAATGTGAATTAGAAATCTCCAGGGAGTAGCAACAAATGACAGGTTCACCACTCTTGGTCCTAAGATCAAAGTCGAGGGCAAATTACAGATTGTGGTTCAGAGCAAAAGTGTAATTTGAGACAAGAAGCCGTGTCATTTGGGCTTTCCTCAGGCCGCAGGTCAATCTTGTCACATTAGAGATTCAGATACCAGGTCATGCCATTTCTACGTTTATAAGTATAGTATTATTCATTTAGATCAAGTTAAATAAAGAATTACATCTTATAACTTCAAATATATAAAAAACAATACCTCAGTCTACAGCCAGCTGTCAATTATTCACTTCAAGAGTAGAGTTAGGCCTTACTTACAACTGCCAAACTTTAAGAATTATTATAGAGCCGCACAATTAAGATACCTATCAGATTTTTATCAAACAAGGGAAAAGCCAGATTGGACCAGATTAGAATTAGATAAAATAGGGGAGAAGATACCTGAACACATATTATATAAATGGGATGAAAAATTGGTACAACGTAGGAGTTCTCCAGTATTACATCATCTGCTCAATATTTGGAAGAAGATTCATGTAGAAAGGAATAAAACAAATTACCAATTACCAAAACTAATACTGACGCAAAATCAGTTACTCCCTTTTACAATAGATAACCTTTCCTTTAGAGAATGTGAGAAAAAAGGGATCAAAAGAATAGAAAATTGTTTTTCAGGAAATAGATTATTATCCTTTGAACAAATGAAAGATAAATACAATATAACTCAAGATACAGTGCTGGCATATTACCAATTGAGATCCTACTTGAAGGACAAATTAGGAAGCATTCTGAGGTTACCAGAGGGAAGTAACTTTGAATATGTGATTACAGATACAATGATAATCAAAAGATTTATAACAAATATGTATATTAAACTTCAAGAAAAGGAGAATGAGGAAACAAATGGTAAAACTAAACAAAAATGGGAACAAGATTTAAATATAAAGATAAAAAAGGAAACATGGGAGAAGTTATGTTCTGGAACGATGAGAAATACAATAAACACGAGGTTACGTATGATACAATATAACTGGATACACAGGCTATACATTACACCTCAAAAGTTAAATAAATGGGTCCCATCAGTATCTGATAGATGTTTTCAATGTAAAAAAGAAATGGGAACAACAATTCATGCAATCTGGACATGTGAGAAAGTAGAAAAATTTTGGGAAGATCTAAACCAAATATTAAATAAAATTACAGAAAACAATATACCAAAGAATCCAGAGATCTTCCTCCTAAGTAACATAAAAAACAAAGAATTTGGAATTGATTTGGAGGATGCACAAAAAAGATTTGTTAAGATAGCTCTAGCCGTAGCAAAAAAATGCATTATGTCAACCTGGAAATCGGAAGATAATTTGAAAATACAACAATGGTATATAGAAATGAATAAATGTATTCCATTAGAAAAAATAACATATAGTTTAAGAAATAATATTGAAATATTTGAACAAATATGGGAGCCTTACATGAAACACAATAGTGAAAACCTACCAGGGACATTCACTACCTAAATTAACGAAAGGAGAAGGAAATGAAAAGAATTGACTCAGTGGAATTTCTTGTTTATTTTTATTGAATGACAACATTGTTTGACTGGTTTAATGTATCTTAGATTTTGTACTTTAAATGGATGGGAGGAGGGAGGGGAGAAAATGGCACTGTATATATTTGAAAAGGAAAAAGTATGTATCATGGTTAATGTGGTTTATGGTGTGAAAAATAAAAAATTTAAAAAAAAGAGTATAGAGTTAGTATTGCTCATAACGAGATATCCGAAAAGACAATGATATTTGTAGAATAGTTGTTAGATCTAGGTTTTAAGATAATCCATGTGAGCAAAATTGGCTAATTATTAACCATCAGAAAACACTCCTGATGAAGGTAGAAATACATAACTGACATTTCAGGCTTGAGCCCTTCATCAAGTTGTGGAAAAATATCAGCAGGTGTCCCCCTGCTCTTTTGTTCGGACGCCTGCTGACATTTTTGACCATTCTTCTCCCACTGGCGCTGCTCGACCTGCTGCGTTCCTCCAGCAGATTGTATTTCTACTTCATCAGTTCCTGTGTGTCTCCAGAAAACGCACCCTTACTTTTGTAAAAATATTACT
This sequence comes from Narcine bancroftii, assembly GCF_036971445.1. Lineage (NCBI taxonomy): Eukaryota > Metazoa > Chordata > Chondrichthyes > Torpediniformes > Narcinidae > Narcine > Narcine bancroftii. The sequence goes on from NC_091478.1 coordinate 19,620,960, forward strand.
TTTTTTTAAAGAGGGGGTGGGACCCATCTCAGCTCATCCAGAGCCCTGACTCTGGAGCACAAGACTTTACAGAACTGAGAACTCAGACAGTTTGTTTATTCATCTCTGAAATGGGGCTCAAATGTCTATTTTTACAAGTTCAAGATGTACAGGGCAGCGCAGCTGGCATAGCAGTTAGTGCAAAGTTATTACAGTGCCAGCGACTTTGGTCTACAAGGAGTTTAAACACAAAGCTGAGTAATTCAGCAGGTCGAGCAGCGCCAGTGGGAGAAGAATGATGGTCAAAAATATCAGCAAGCGTCCGAACAAAAGAGTAGGGGGATGCCTGTTGACATTTTTCCATAACTTGAAGGGCTCAAGCCCGAAACGCCGGTTATGTATTTCTACCTCTGCTACAAAAAGGACATTGTTTGACCTGCTGAGTTTCTCCAGCATTGTGTTTTTTGCTTAAACAACAGCGTCTGCAGACTTTCGTGTTTTACTTCTCTAAGAAGTTTGCACATTACCCCCATGTCTGCATGGGTTTACTCCAAAGATATACGGGATTAGTTGGTCACATGGGGTGGCATGGTGGTAGGCCAGAAGGGCGTGTTACTGTGCTGTATATCTAAATTAAAAATTAAATGTGACTAATGGATTTCCATAGGACTACAAATGGGTATGAAGAAACATGTTTGAGTTAAATCTCTGAATCATTTTGTTTAACTTCCAAAGTCAGAAAAGGTTCAAGCTGAGTAAGATGACAAAAGGTTAAAGAAATCGCTAATGCGCTTCATTTTGTTGTCATCGTTGATTATAGATATCATGCCCCTTGCACCACGGCTCACTTTGGTAGTGTTCTTTCACTGAGTTGGAAGGTTGTGGGTTCAAATTATATTCACAAGTAGAGAGTATAAAAATCTAGGCTGGAGCAGCAGATCAGTGCAGAGGAGAGTAGCATTGATTGATTTGACACAAATCCTCTTTTATTTTGACGTGATTCTGAAAGATTCCATGCGCCATTTTGAAAAGGGGGAGAGTGAGTTTCAGATCTCTATTTATCAATAGAATGGATTATCTGATCATTGTCTCATGACTGACTCTGGTAGGCAAAACACTTGTTCTCAAAGGAACAATAGTACAGTAAAAACCCCGACACATGGCACCTATGGGGATTGATAGATGCCGGATGAGTGAAATTTATGGTTGCTTGATATTGCGTTTCGCATGATTGGTGAACTAATGGTGAGGTGCTCCAATTTTAAACCCGTATTTTCCACAATATTTTTTGCCGTTTGCTTGAGGCCATCGGTTGCTTGAATTCTGGATGACAGGGGTTTTACTGTAATAGAATTAAGTACCAAGGAAAATCATTAAAACAGATAAATGACTCACATTTGGATTATAATCCAACATCAAACTGGTAGGGGGCGGAGATGGGGGTGCTCAGTAGGTCAGGCACCATCTATGGACATTATGGGCCAAAACATTGCATGAATCCTGATACAGGATCGAGACTCAGAATATTGACTGCAGATGCTGCCTGACCCATTGAGTTTTTTGCTCAGATTACACCATCTGTGTCATCATGAATGCATCTCATCTTTAATCCACTTGGAAAATTAACAGTGATGAAGTGTTTTGAAAGGCTGGTGTTGGAGCATATCAGCTCATGTCTGAGTACTGACATCGATCAATTCCAATTTGCCTATCATAGCAATAGGATCTACAGTGGATACCATCTCAATGGCTCTACAAAAAGCCCTGGAACACCTGGACAGCAAAGATGCATTCATTAGGATGCTCTTTATCAACTACTGTTCACCATTAATACCATTATCCCCTTAAAACTGATCAGCAAAATCCAAGACCAGGGACTCAACACCCCTTTGTGTAATTGGATCCTTGATTTCCTCACCCCCAGACCACAATCAGTGAGGATTGATAAGAACTTCTCCTCCACAATCTCCATCAGTAGAGGAGCACCACAGGGCTGCATGCTTTATTCACTTTGCACTAATGACAACATTACTATAAATTTGATGATGAATCAATGGTAGTGGATTGTATAAAAAGGGTTGATGAGTTACCATTACAGTAGATGATAAAGAGCATCCTAATGAATGCATATTTGCTGTCCAGGTGTTCCAGGGCTTTTTGTAGAGCCATTGAGATGGTATCCACTGTAGATCCTATTACCATGATAGGCAAATTGGAGATTGAAAACTTGGCTGAATGGTGCAACAACAACCTCACACTTAAAGTCACCAGAACCAAGGAGCTGATTGTTGACTTCAGGAAGAGAAAACCAAAGGTGTACGATCCAGTGATCATTGGGGGATCAGAGGTGGGGAGAGTGAGCAAATTCAAATTCTTGGGATTCACTATATCAGAGGATCTTTCCTGGACCAACACACTAATGGCATGGTGAAAAAAGCACGTCAGTGCTTCTACTTCCTCAGGAGTTTGTGGAGGTTTGGTATGACGCAGAAACTGTGGTAAATTTCTTTAGATGTGTGGTAGAAATTGTGTTGACCTGCTGCATCATGGTCTGGTAATGGGGACACCAATACCCCACACATTACAAAAGGTAGTGGACACATCCCAGGACATCACAGGCAAAACCCTCCCCACCATCAAGAATGTCTACAGGGAACGGAGAGCATCAGCAATCATCAAGGATCCACACCACCCAGCACACGCTCTGTTCTCATTGCTACCATCAGGAAAGAGGTATAGATGCCACAAGACTTGCACCACCAGGAACAGCAACTACCCCTCCACCATCAAACTCCAACGACAAACTTAATTGGGGGGCTCATTTTTTTTCTTCTGTATTGCATGGTTTGGTTACATTTATTTGTTTACACATGTATATTGTGTACCGTTTTATTTGTACAACCAATAAGTGGTAATTCTGCCTCACTCATAGGAAAAAGAATCTCAGGGTTGTATGTCATGTTATGTACTCTGACAACAAATCTGAAATCTTTTCATTAGAAGTATTTGTTAATTTCCAATTCCATAATAAAATGAACCCCCTGAAAATGAAAGTGAAAACCAAAGTTGAGTTAGAACCAGCCAATAACCAGGCACTTAGTCTGTAAGCCATTTGTCTAGTGAAAGATCACTTACTTGTCAGAAAGGTCAGCTGCTGTTCTATCAGTGAGAAGGTGACACCACCAGGTGGATACTTCATTATTCCCGAAGCGGAAAACCAAACTGAGCATTACATGAGAAACAAAAATGAATCATCGCCAAGCCTGGGAGGAGAACGGGGTTGGGGTGGTGGTCAACAAACCTACTGTTGGTTTCAAACCCTTGAGAACACAGAGATTTCCCCCCTCTTGCCCCATTCCCTCTCCATTTCTACCATCATTTATATCCCACTGCTTAATAAGGACCTATTAGAAATCCAGGAAAATCCAACAGCTCTGTAACATAAGGAATAGGCGTAAGAATCAGTCATTTGGCCTGTCGAGCCTGCTCCATCATTCAATGAGATAACGGCTGATCTAATGATAGGATCTCGTCCACTGACCTGCCTTTTCCCAATAACCCGCCTTTTCCCCATAAACCCTCAATTACCCTACTAGGTAAAAATCTACTCCTTCACTTTCTGGTTGCTGGGTTCTTACATCTGGCCCTTAACCTCTGAGTAAGTTACATAAGTTTACCTCACATTATTGGCTGTATGCAGCTAAATTACTCACAGATGCATAATGTATCTATGATGAAACAATCCTGTTTGCATAATTCTAATAATAGGGGCTCCTAATCTCCTCTCAACCCATAATTAGTGACTAAGAAAAATAACATGTATTTACATAGTGCCTTCCATGCAACAGCCATCAGAGTTTCAGGTACTGAGTAAAAAGTTGATAGGGGTGACAAAGTCTGGTCGAAGGATTTGAGAAGGCAGGGAGGTTTAGATGTATCGTGAGCCTGATGTTGGAACTTCCAGAATATTCAGCGGCATTCCTCCCCCCGCAACTGGATAGATCCCTGGGATGCATGTTTCCTATTCATTGTCTAATTCACCCTTTTTTTTTACCCAAACCTTTCTTTGGTTAAGGCCCCAATTAGGACTCTGGTCAAAGTTTAAGGTTCTCCTTTCCTGTGTAGCAGTCAAGTTTTAGTTTCTTCCATACTTCTCAATTACATCAAAAATTGTTACGCTATACAAGATGAGAAGAAAACAAGGCTTTTATTTAAATTTGCTGTGGCCCCAGGGTGAGGGGGTGGGGGGTGCTGCAGAGCCCATGTTGAGAAGGGCTGGTCTACTTGTCCACTGTCACGGTCACTCAAAAAATAACTTTGTTTTGCATAAATTTTTTTCTCCACCTACTACTATTAATATTTTGGATATATCATTGGAATATAATTGCACTTAATTGCTTGAATATCAAACATTGAGAGTGCAGAAGTAAAATCCTGATGATCTGGTGTCCAATCCCAACAAGCCTGCCAAAGATTCTGGAAACGCAAATCTTTAACACAGTAAGACTGAAATCTATACCTATTGCTCTCTCGGTTTTCCCATCACTGAGGAAGGCTTGGAATATTAAAAAAAGCTGTTCAAAATTCTGATTGTTATCATTACATTTACACTTCATAAATAGGAATTGCAGTCACTAATGGATTTTATAATAGTCCATAGGCAAGACGTAGGTGTCTACCTGGTTTTATTTTGATGCATGCCTCTATTTAGTGAAATATGGCTTTAAGTTTATCAAGGTACAACAGGTCTGGCATCTCGGATTTTAAAACAAGGATCATTCTGACCATTTCATTTGACGTGAATTGTGCAGAGTATTTCCAACATAAAATATTTGTGACCACATAGGTCTTGGATCACTTAGGAGATCCTATTAATTCTTAGCTACCAAAGAGCCTCTGGTTCAAAATGAGCAGCTAATTGGGGTGTTCTTCTCATTTCCATCTTCAAAATTTGCATTGGAAAGATTTACATTTTTTTATTGCTCCTTTCTCAAGACCTGCTCAGTTCTTCTATGGTTTAAATTTGCATCTGTCATCATCCACCATCCATCACAGCATCAAATACTTGGAAACTTTTTTTTAATCTTTAATCATTCATCTACATGTCTTTCAATCTTTTCCTTGGGTATGAGACTGATAATGTTTTGAAAGCATGTAAAATAATCCTATTTTAACAGTACATTGTTTTTACAGTCTAATCAAACTGTTTTTGTTTCTTAATGGAACGCCAGCTAAAAATGTAAAATATTTACCATATAAAGTCAGAAACTTTACAACTGTCAGGACTGTTTTCCAATTAACATTGTGATAATTGATGTCTAGATCCAATTAGTCATTTGTTAAGATTGTAGGATCCAGCTGGGATTAATCCTTGTTACTGCTCTGTGTTTAAAATCTGTAAGTCATTCAGTCTAGATGGGAGAATATAAAAAATTGCCTGTTTGACGCCATATTGCAGATTGAATGTGACAATTTCAAGATGTTTATCTCAAGTAATTTTAAACATTTCGAAGTTGCTGGGTACACTTGATCCAAACTGAAGGTTTTCAGTTTTAACATAAGGTTTGCATAAAACCAAATGCTGCCCCATTCAAGCACATCTTGAGAAATTTTCGTTCAGTCTCTTCCAGTTTCCTCAATCCATAGTGGATTAAATCAGGCAAAATACTCGGGACTTTAAGTGCAAGTTATGCCGTGGTAAATGGAGGTTCCGCTAACATTAACCTGAGCCCATAAAACTGCATGCCCTTCTTATAAATAATTATGAGCATAGCGAATTTCTGCCTGCTAATGGCTGCTGTGAAACCATCTCAAATTCAGCTCTCCTTCCAAGTTCAGTTGGAAGCACCTGTTTAAAAGTTTGATATGTTTGGGGTGGGGGGGGGGGGGTGGTGGAATCATTAAAACTGACTATTGTAGACCAACGAAATGCAAAATTATTCCTCACAAACTTTTTAACTTAAGAGACTAAACATCAGGTTAAACAAATGGAGGAATAGATACGTAAACTATTGTTTTTCATGTGATAATTCCATCTCTACATAAAATAATATCCTTTAATAGAAGGTAAAACAAAATAAGCATGTGTTCAATTATGTGACCCAAGAACACTGGTACACAAAAGAGTTTTCATTATGTTATTGAATTTTTGTGCAACTTTGTTTGCTTTGGTAAATCAGGAGAACTTCAAACACACTTTGCTCCTGGATTTCTAATTGTTCCAAAAATGTCATCTCTGTTCCATTTGCCATCAAACTGCAGAGGGTTGTGAACATGGCTCAATCCATCACACACCTCCACCCCCTCTCCTCCATCGATTCCATCTATAACTCCCACTGCCTTGAAAAAGGAACCAACATTCCCCCCCCCCCCTCCACCCCACCACAAGCATCAGGAAGCAGATTCATGAGTATGAGATGACATACCATGAGGTTCAAGCACTGTTTCTATCCTGCTGTCATTGGACTCCTGAATGATCCCTGAAATAGTAAACTGATGCTGCCTTTGCTCCGTGCCAACTGATCTCTGTAATTCTGCACTTTTGTACTATGTATGAGATATCACTGCATTTTTGATACAAAAAGCAGCCGGACATCTTTAAAAAGCTGTCTGTTTTTTTCTGATAACTGAGGGCTCTGGCCCACAACATCGGTAATATATCTTTACCTCCCATGGACACTGTGATACCACCGAGTTTCTCTATGTTTTTACTACAATCACAGCATCGGTAGACTTTTGTGTTTCATCCATGCAGGCTGAACCCCACTCTAAAGCACTTAGATGGTAGCTTTTCTGATTAGAGTCTTCAAAATCTACTTCCTCCTTCATTAAATTACCTCCATGCTGTGCATTGGCATCTCTGCCAAGGTCACCTGCTCTTACACAAGGAAATAATACAGGGCATGCACTGAAGGATAAAACACAAACATGCCAAATTATGCATTCGGAAATAAAAACAAAATACATCAGACATATTCAGCATTCTACCGAGTCCAGTCCATAGCTCCCCCCTCCCCCCTTTTCTAACTCCCGACACCCATCCTCCTTGGCCTCTCAGCAGGTCGGGCAGGGTATGTGGAAAGGGAAACTGATTAAAAGTTTTTAAAGCTGATTGGCCCAACTTTACCTTCTGTGATGTGTGGCCCATCATGCAGAAACTTGCAGTTTTGCAATAATGTTTCATTACTACTTGTTAAAATGAGTAAATCCTGTGAACAAAACCACAAGTCAATTCTGACAGGGCACTGGATAAGAAAATAATGTCTGGAGTGGAAGGGTTATTGTATGAGGAGAGTTTGAGAGCTCTGGGACTGTACTCGCTGGAGTTTAGAAGAATGGGGGTGGAGGGGCGCGGGGGAGTCTCATTGAAACTTATCAAATACTGAAAGGCCTGGATAGAGTGGATGCGGAGAGTATGTTTCCTATGATGGGGGAGCCGGGGACCAGAGGAAAAAGCCTCAGAAGACAAAAACATCCCTTTAGGACAGAGATGAGGAGGAATTTCTTCAACCAGAGGGTGGCAAATCTATCAAATTCTTTGCCATGGACTGCTGTGAAGGTCAAGTGGTTGGGTATATTTAAGACACGGGCAGATAACAGTAGCACTCACATCTACTGCTATGAAGAGCTTTAAGATGTCGTTCATTGCCAGAATTAACTCGTACCTAGGTAAAGACCAGGACCCCCTGCACTTTGCCTTCCGCCACAATCACCCCACAGCAGATGCAATCTCACTGGCTCTCCACTCAGCCCTAGATTATCTAGACCAGTGGTTCTCAACCTTTTGCCTTCCACTTTCATATCTCCATAAGTAATCCCTTACTAACCACAAAGCTTCTATGCACAGGACGCCATAGATGCTCTGTGTTTATTAAGGGATTACAATGTGATATTTGAGAGGAAAGAAAAAGGATGAGAACCACTGACCTAGACAAAAACAATATGTACATCGGGCTGTTTTTCATCGACTACAGCAGTCATTCTCAACCCTTTTCTTTCCACTCACATACCACTTTAAGTAATCTCTATGTCATAGGTACTTAAGGTGGGAAGGGAAGGATGAGAATCACTGCTCTAGACCCAATTGTTTCTGAAATATTTTGCTTGAGAAAAATTGTCATTGGCCCATTTCCTTTGGAGTTATAAAACCATGCACATAACGAGTCAATTAGGTATGATTAAACAGTGGTTTTCAAACTTTTTCTTTCCACCCACATACCACTGTAAGCAATCCCTTACTAATCACAGAGCACCATTGGTATAGGGAATACTTAAAGTGGTACGTGAATGGGAGAAAAAAAAGGTTGAGAACCACTGGTCTACAGCTCAGAGTTCAACACCATCATACCCTCAGTACTGGTCAGCAAGCTTCAAAACCTGGGCCTCTGCATGTCCTTCTGCAAAGGGATCCTTGACTTCCTTTTTGGAAGACCACAGCAACAGTAGTAATGTCTCTTCCTCATTGACAATCAGCACAGGCGCACCTCAAGGATGCGTGCTTAGCCCACTGCTCTACTCTCTCTACACCCATGACTGTGTGGCCAGGCACAATTCAAAGGCCATCTACAAATTTGCCGATGACATCATAGTTGTTGGCCATATCACAGATGACAATCAGGAAGTTTACAGGTGTGAGATAGGTCAGATAGTTGAGTGTTGTCACGACAACAACCTTGCACTCAACAGGAGAAATGCTAAGAAACTGATTGTAGACTTCAGAAGGGGGGGAACCAGGAGAACACAAACCAGTCCTCATTGAGGGTTCAGCAGTGGAAAGAGTAAAGAACTGGGTGTCAATATCTCTGAAGATTCATCCTTTGCACTAATTTATTTATTTTTATTAAGTAGTGTATTCTCAGAAATATAATGCACAATAATACTGCCGCAAAACAACAAATTTAATGACAAATTATGCATTCGGAAATAAAATATTCAGAAACAATAAATTCTAAGTTCTTGATTAGGAAGGGAACCAAGGTTTTGGAGAGAGGGCTGGAGAATAAGGTTGAAAAGGATCATAAATTAGCCATGATGGAATGGTGGCATGGACTTGACGAGGCTAATTCCGCTCCTATGTTTCATGTTCTTATGGAGAGAGAAACTCTTATTATAACCTCATCTAATATTATAACCTCATCTAATATTAATCAGATAATTTATATCAAGATATTTTATTACTGGTGTAATGTGACTGTACTTCTGCGTCTGGAACAGTAACTCACATGTTTAACATAAAAATACACAGGCAGGATTGCAGAGAGGCTGTAAAACTCATGGTCACAATTTGCCCTTGGCAAACACTAAGGCTGTAATGGAAGTAAATGACTGGAATATGTACATGTAGCAGCTGTCGTAAATCACAAACAAAACGACTGATCTGCCACACAGAAATATCCAACAATGTTGGAAATTGTTTCAGTTCTGGTGGTTTGCCAACTGAGCACTGGGATATTTCTTGAAATGAAGGGCAAGGTCAGCTTTGCAATGATCAAGGTAAAATGGGGGCAGTACCCCTCATAAATTAAACTTGATTAGAAGCCAAGGTTTTCTCAAGGTCCCATTTATTGCCATGTAATAATTTGTAAAATGAAATATACATTATAAACTTCAGCTTTAGATTGCCATAAAGCAAACAGGGTTGTCATGAGGATTGCCAAGCTCCCTTAACAATAAGAGAAAGAAAACCAAAAGAGATTCCCTACAAAGTGTCTGTGGATTCACAACTTCCGCTCCCTCTGCCTCTGCAGCCACACATACTCTTGTTCAAACCATCAGCAACTCGAGCTCCAGATCTAAACCACTGAGCCTTTCTTGTTCTCAGCACCCTCTCGAATCCCATGATTCATTTGCCAGCAATCTGCAACCTGGTGCAAGACCTTTGACTGCAAGTCGGCAGTGGCCAGCAGCCTGTGAGGGTCCTTCAGGTGCTGAGCCCCTCACTGGGTCTGCTGCTGAAGTTACCTTCTCCTATGCTTCTCCTTCTCAACACGAGGAGGGTGTTCTCCTTGTTTCTGATTCCCTGCGCTGGTCCACTGCTCCCCTGGAGTCTGCAATCCCTCGTGCTGTGCTGCCCACCACAGACTCTGCTATCTTAGGAGCAGAACACCAGGTTGCAGGATTTTATAAAAACACCAGCTCCTTTAACAGGTCTTTTAAAGCCTCTATGGAGCCATTAGCTTTAGGACCAGGTGGTAGGACCCTGCAGAGCAGCACTGTGTCTCTACTCCTCTGACTCCCATATCTGCACCAGCAAAGAGAGCTGCTGTTACAGCAGTACCATATTTTTAAATATAGAAGTGCAAAAATCCAGATGCCAGAAATCTGGACCACTTGAGAATTTGGATTTTTCAAACATTTTAAATTTAATGGGCATTTGTGTGTGTGTGCGAGCACGCATAAACACCACAGATGCAATAAGTGACCACAAAGGTTGATTTTTTTTTAAAAAACACTGCTCGTTTTGATAAATGAAGTATTTGCTAGTGAATAAACTATCAAAATTTACTTGTTCATCTCTTCTTTATTCCTCCTTAAATTTGAAATTTAAAAGTACTGCCAGGAAAATTCCAAGATCCCGACCAACCCAATCCCCAAGCAGTCTGGATTTTTGGACTTCTACCGCAAGGTCACGCTCCTGAATATTTCATATTCAACTTTTCTTTTGCGACCTAATTTAGGCTGGTCGGACCTCTTGTTTCCCTTTAACTTGCTTCCACTGAACTCTTAACCACAAAACTTTCCTATATTACAAACACAAAAGTGCTGGAGAAACTCAGGAGGTCACATAGCATCCAGAGGAAATAAAGGGTAACCAATGTTTCGGGCCTGGGCCCTTCACCCTGGATTGAGTGCAGACACGCCAGACTAGAACCGTTGGAGACAATCTAGAAAGGGGAGGCTGGGGGAAATGGATTTATGAAGAGGGAAGACCGGTGTCTGCTGTCAGTGAGAACAAGAGTTGGGATGAAATGCTGTGTGCAAACAGAGATACCTTGGAGAACCTAAAGGTACAGCTAATGCAAACACTGCTGCTGTTGAGGTCCTGACATCCAGTGATCTATCAGATGCAAATTATAATCACTATGGCTACTGATAGAAGTTAGTGGACTTAGTGTTAAGTCTAATGCAGACAATTTTCCACGTACAAATAATGCCAAGAAAACAGTGATTCAGAATACCAGAATATAGATTCAAATATATGAGGGCAGTTATACTGAGGCATCGACTGAAGTACAGGGTGTGTGGGGGCCTACGAGGAGCAGTATACCCCTCGAATCAAAAGTACCTGGAGTAAACACTTCATATCAAGTGCAATTTGAAATAAGCAGAGAGAAGTTGCTGAGTGAATTTCAAATTGATTGAAATTATTGAACACTACAGTACAGTACAGGGCTTTCAGCCCTCGAAGTTTTGCTGACCGATATATTCCTACTGTCTATTTTTCTTTCATCCGTGTGCCTGTCAAAGAGGCCCTTAAATGTCCCTGTTGTTTCGGCCTCCACCACCACCCCTGGCAAGGCATTCCAGGCCCCCACAACTCTGTGTAAAAACACTTACTCCTGATGTCTCCCCTAAACTTTCTTCCCTTCACTTTGGCTGTTAGAGATACAAATCTCAGCCGAGATCTGAAGGAGGGAAACATGGGAGATTGGGGAAAACAAAAAAAAAATTGGAAATTTTACAGGATCAGTGCTGGAAAGTCTATATACTCTTTTGTGCTCGACTTAGAACTTATAAAGAGCAATTTGTTCCTCTGCCAAAATTTCAAGTTTGGGCTCTGCTTGACACCAATGTTAATGATCCTGGCATCTGCAGTTCTTGCAGCAAAAACAACAGGTGCCTGAACTTCATCAGAGAGATGAGTGAGCAAATCTTTTACCATTCTATAGCTGAAGGTCTGTGTTAATGTCTGGGAAGTACTGGTTGGATACTTGCACTCTGTGCACTGCTGCTGCGATACTATTATGTGCACACTGTCACAGAGGAAGGTAAGTCAATGAATCTGACAGATGGAAGCAGAGTTCAAAGTGTATCCACATTCCACACTCAGCTCAAACCGCTGGGAATGCATTTCTCTGAAAAGCAGCTTCCAATTGTTTTCTGACAGTGATGTTTCATCATGTCAAAGGGCACAGAGTTAAGATAAGGAGAGAAGGATGTAAAATGAATTGAACGTGAAAGTCTGCAAATGCTGGGTTGAGTGCAGAGCAGAAAAGTGCTGGAGAAACTCAGTAGGGCCAGGCAGCATCTAAAGAAAGTAAAGGGTAACCAAAGTTTCGGGCCTGGGCCCGGATTCAAGCAAAAGGTAGGCAGGCACCTGAATTAAAAGGTGAAGAGTTAGAAGAGAAGAGGAGGGAGGAAGGGGCAGGAGGAGGAGCACAGGCTGACAGGTGAGAGATCATCGCCAGATATAGGGTAGAAGAGAAAAGTTGAGGTGATGGGAGAATGGGTCGCTGTCTGAATGCAGAGGGAAGGGAATGTGGAGCTGGAGAAAAGGAGATTGAGGGATGGGGAGGGGCTTAACAGAAATCAGAAAAGATTATGTTGAATCTGTCCAGTTGGAGAGTATGTTGTTGCTCCTTCAATTTACAGGTGGCCTCGGTTTGGTAGGACACGTCATGGACGGACATGTGGATGTGGGAGTGGAAGTGGTTGGCCACTGGGAGGTAAAAGGAACCTGAGGGGCACCATTGCATATGGAGAATATGGATAGAGGCAAGCTGCCAGAGGAAACGGTAGGGGTGGATACAGCCACAAGGACATTTGGACAGGTACATGGATGGGAGGGATATGGGCCAAGCGCAGGCAAATGAGATTAGCTCGGTAACCAAGCAAATGGGAATACCTCGGGTAACCAAACTGTTCAGCATGGATCTGGGCCAAAGGGGAGGGGGCAGTCACGTGATGGAGTAGTGGCCGGTCGGGGAACTCCAGCCCTCTCCGGAAAAGTTTAAAAAAAAAATAAAGAAAACACAAAGGCACAAACACGAAAATTAAAATAAAGTGAAAGTAAAGGTGGGAAGAAAATGGCAGCGAAGAAAGAAAAGTCGAAAGCAACGGGAAGAAGAGAAGAAGAAAAAACATCGGAAGAAGAAGGTGAAGGCCTTACCTGTCCGAGGAGGCCTTCTGTGGAGAGAGAAGCCCGCTCCCTCAGGTCAGTCGAAGTCCCGAGCTCGGGACTACAAAAATGGCTCGCAGAGCCAAGCAAAAGTGCGCGATGCGCAAGAAAAAAAACACTGACGGGAGGGGGGACCAGCTGAGGAGTCGATCTCCACAGCTGAGAATGACAGCCACAGCACAACAACAAGAGAACGTAGAAAACAACGAGAACAAGAAAGAAGAGAGTAAAAAGAAATCAAGGAAACAACAGATGACCAACCCAGAGGAAGAAGAAGAACACAGAGAAATGGAAGAAGGGAAGGGCAAGACAGTGGATATTTTTTTTTTAAAGAATATATGGAATCAGTAAAAGAATGGCAATCACAAGAATTTATTGAAATAAAAAGAATTAAAAGTACAGAAGAAAAAATGAATAGATTAGAGATGGTCATGTCAGATATAGGAAAAAGAGTGGATAAGGTGGAAGAACGAGAAACAGCCGTAGAAATGGAAGTAGAGGACTTAAAAAAGAAATTAGAAGAATCTAATAAAAAAATTAAAGAGACACAAGAGGTGTTAGCTCAGAAGATAGATATAATGGAAAATTATAATAGAAGAAATAATATAAAGATAGTGGGCCTTAAGGAAGATGAAGAAGGCAAGAATATGAGAGAATTTATAAAAGATTAGATCCCCAGGGTCCTAGGAAGACCAAAATTACAGGAAGAAATGGAAATAGAAAGAGCACATAGAACATTAGTCCCTAAACCACAACCACAACAAAAACCAAGATCCATTTTAGTAAAATTCCTAAGATATACAACAAGAGAACATATATTGGAGAAAGCAATGAAGAAAATAAGAGAAGACAAAAAGCCACTGGAATACAAAGGTCAAAAAATTATTTTCTATCCAGATATAAGTTTTGAACTCCTGAAGAAGAGGAAGGAGTTTAATACAGCAAAAGCGATCCTATGGAAAAAAGGATATAAATTTATGCTAAAGAACCCAGCGGTACTTAAAATAGTTATTCCAGGGCAGCAAAACAGACTATTCTCGGATCCGGAGGAAGCACGAAAATTTGCAGATCTGGGCCAAAGTACCTATTGCCATGCTACATGACCCTTCTTCAATATCCTTGATGTGAAACATTAACTTTAACAGATGTCGCCTGACCTTGAGAAATTATTGGAACTAAAGACAATAAATCCTTACTTGCTCAGTTTTGGTGAAGGGTCTTCGACCTGTATTGTTATTTCTGCTTCTCTTTCACAGATGCTGCCAGACCTGCTGGGTGCTTCCAGCATTTCCAGTAGATTTTAATCATAAATCTCCAGGTCTGGTGATCTTCATGCTGGAATTCAGAAGGAGATGATTATTAGAGACTAGTTGTCATCATCTAAAATTCCTTAGAATCTAGAACAATTTCTACAGACTGGATTGGAACAAATATAACTCCTCTATTTTGGAAAGGACCATCAATGGCCCATTTGCCACGCTGGACTTCAGGAAGGGGAAATCAGGAGAACTTGACCCAGTGTTCATCGCGGGGTCAGCAGGGGTAAGGAACTTCAAATTCCATGGTATCAACATCTCTGAAGATCTATCCTGAACCCTCCATGTCAATACAATCATGAAGAAGCCACGCCTGCTTCCATATTTTGTGAGGAGTTTGAAGAGATTTGGGATTTCACCAAAGGCTTTTGCAAATTTCTGCAGGTGGACCGTGGAGAGCATTCTGACTGGTTGCATCACTGTCTGGTCTGGAGGTGGTGTATCATGGTCTGGTGTATCATGTCTGGTCTGGTGTATCATGGAGAGCATTCTGACTGGTTGCATCACTGTCTGGTCTGGAGGTGGTGTATCATGTCTGGTCTGGTGTATCATGGAGAGCATTCTGACTGGTTGCATCACTGTCTGGTCTGGAGGTGGTGTATCATGGTCTGGTGTATCATGTCTGGTCTGGTGTACCGTGGAGAGCATTCTGACTGGTTGCATCACTGTCTGGTCTGGAGGTGGTGTATCATGGTCTGGTCTGGTGTACCGTGGAGAGCATTCTGACTGGTTGCATCACTGTCTGGTCTGGAGGTGCCAATGCACAAGGCTACAGAGGGTTGTCAACCCCAGCCAACATCGTCAAAGGGATTTAGTCTTTACTCCATAAAATACATTTTTAAGAGGTGGTGTCTCAAGAAAGCAGCCTCTATCATCAAGGACCTTCACCTCCCAGACCATGCCCTTTTCTCACTGGTACCAACAGGAAGGAGGTACAGGCCCCTGAAGACAAACACCCAACAGTACAAAAACAGCTTCTTCCCTTCCATCGTCAGATTTCTGAATGGACAATGAACCACAGACACTCCCTCACTTTTCTTTTTTTTGCACTAATTGCTTATTTTCATAAATCTTGTATTTTGGAATTATAAATTGCAGCAATTTTGAACTGTAACACACAACGCTACTGCCGCACATTTTGTAACACATGTTCATGATAATGAACCTGATTCTGATTTGTCAGTAGTAGGAAAAGTCCTGGAATCTACCATTAAAGGATTCTTAGAAAAGAGTCATAGAATTGAGAAGAGTCAATTAATGAAAATCAAAAAACTGCAGATGTTGGAAATCTGAAATGAAAACAGAAAATGCTGGCAATGTTCAGCAGCTCAAACTGCATCTGTGGAAAGAGAAACAGTTAACATTTCAGTCCAAAATGTCATTAGTCTCAACCTATCAGAGACATTCCCCATATTCTACTATCCTTCCCCACCTAACTAGTTTTCTCTCTTTCCGCGTTCTCATGAGGGGGTTTGGAGCTGCAAATGTTAACGCTCTCCTTCCAGCGATGCTGCCCGACTTGCGGAATGTTTCGATTTTGTGTAGAGTCAACGAGGATTGATGAAAACTATGTTTAAGAAATAGGTTGATTTTTTAACTCATTAAAAGGACATTTTTTCAAGATGAGTCAGTGCAAGGAAACTGCCTTGAAGTACCTGTACATTTGTTTTATGGAATTTCAGAGCAGGCATTTTTGAACTTTCTTCTATTACCTGCATTGGGTTTTACTGTATATTCAAAATTTTGCTTGGAATGTCTTGCGAATTCTGGACTTCCAAATTTTATTTGGATTGAAACTGAAGATCAAAAGGGCTTGTGTGACTTTGATGGTTTGGGTGTTACTGAAGTCCTGGGAGATGGCCTTTATCCACTTGGCGGCCCAAAGGGAATGGAAGGAGGAGTGTTATAAAACATCTGCGATGATGAGTCAGCCTGGAGGCTTCCAGTAAAGCTCTGGCTTGCAGTGTTCAGTTTAGTGTCAATGAGGGTTAATTAGTGCACAATATTCAACAAGGAAGGGTGATGCTCTCAGGCAGTTTCTAAATCGGATTCACCTTCATTTTAGCAGGTGGCTCTGGAAAGTCGTTGTTTCTCAAACAAGGTCACGAAACTTCCTTAAAATGGGTGGAGGCTACAGATTGAGAGTGAATAAGGACCCGAAAGAAATCAACATTAATAACATGTTGAACTGAAAAATATAGGGAAAATATTCATATACTCAATATATCACTGGATATTGGGTTAGTGCAGGGAAACTACCGTGAATTATGAGTTTGTTTTATGGATTTCAGAGCTGGTATTTCTGAATTTTTCCAATTATTACCTGCATTGGATTTATTTTCAATGTTTTGTTTGGAACATTGTGTGAACTCTGGGCTTCTGAGCTTTATTGAGATTAAAATTGAAAATGAAAAGAGCGTTTGATATTTTCCAGTTGTATCTGTGCCCTTTAAATGAGTTTAAAAATTCAACAGATCTCTCTAACATTGTTTTTATTAACACATTTTATGATCAAGTTTGTCAGGATGAGGCCCACCATAGATTCCATATTCCACCTGTGCAGCCTTAAAGCCAGTGCCTTTAACCAATTTTAGCTCCCTCCATTCCTATCTGGGTCCACTGTTTCATCTCTTCACCTACTTCTGCACTTTAAAAAAAATGCTCTCCATCGCCCTCTTCACCTCCCCTCGCTGTTGCTGCGATACTAACACACTTCCTAGTGGTTCCTTTTTTCTGTCTCTCCACCTCACCCCTCTGGGGACCCACCACGCCCCCCCAAACTTCTTTCCCTCTTTTGTAAATATAATATCACCTCCTTTACACTTTAGTTTCAATAAAGGGTCCAGAGCTGAAACATTGATTGACCATTTATATCCAAGCATGGTGCCTGACCTGCTGAGTTCTTCCAGCAGTTCATTGAGTTGGTTGTTGATGTCTGATTGTTTAAAATTACATTAAGCTTCAAAATACATTTAATTGCCTAAATTAGATGTAGAATATTTGAAACACATTCATTGTTATTTAATTATATTTTGGATCAATGAAGAATTTTTGTACCACAGTTAGATTTCAAAATCTGCTTTGAATTACAGATTAATTTCTTAATGATTGGAAGGGTCCTTTTAAAGAGTTTGAAAACTCATGTAAAACATGTTGAAATTGACAGACGTGAGATTGAATCCATGGAGCTAAAAGTGACGACTAAGTTTTGTTGATAACAGCTGCAAGCCCCAGGGAAATTTGCAAGGGCAGAGTCTGATAGTGACCCACAGGAGATGGCAGAGGCTGGAATCTGAAGCTCCACACAATCTGCTGGAGGAACTCAGCAGGTCGAGAAGCATCATTGGGAGAAATATGAAAGATGACTTGTGATACTTTGAGAAAATGCTCATTCATTTCCAATTTTGTTTATGTGTTTCTTTAAAATATTTCCTTGAAGCCACAATTTTTTTGGTAGCACACTGGACTGAGAGTAAAGATAAGGTTGGTAGTGTGGTGGGGGGGGGAAAGAAATCTTACCTATCTACATGGCTTTATAATGCAATACACAAATGTGCAGGAGAAACTCAGCACCTCACAAAGCATCCCTAGGAGGTAATTTTTAAAAAATCTAAATTTAAATTTAGACACACAACACAGTAACAGGCCCTTTCGGCCCACGTCGCCCAATTACACCCAATTGACCTAGAATTCCCCCCTCCCCCGGTACATTTTTGAAAGATAGGAGGAAACCAGAGCCAGAGAAAAGCCACGCAGACCCTGAGTGAACATACAAAGTCCTTACAGACAGCGTAGGATTCTAACCCCAATCCCAGTCGCTGGCAGTGTAACAGCGTTGAGCTAACCATACCATAACCAACATTTTAAAAGTTCCTGACGAAGGGCACAGGCCCAAAACATCGCTTACCCTTTACTTCCTATATATGTTCAAAACATCGCTTACCCTTTACTTCCTATGTATGTTGCGTGACTTGCTGAGTTTCTCCTGCACATTTGTGTATTGGACTGGAGCACAGCATTTGGACACCTTTCTTGTTTAACAATGTGGCTTTATCACTTGTTTAATGAATGATCAGAGACTAAACGTAATGAACACACTGAAATTAAATCAGCAGGTGTTTTACCCGAATTTAGAAAATGGTTGTTTGTGACATCTCACAGTATGAATATTTATTGACCATCAATAATTTAACTCCATTCAATCCCCCTCCCTCGCCCCACACCCCAATTAGACTCTCAGTGAGAGTACCTCAGGAGTTGTAATGCCAAGACTGAGAAATGAAAGCTTTGAATCTTTCCAAATGCACGTGCTGTTTTCAGTCAGGGTAAAGCAGACACTGGATGTGGCACAGTGTCTAAATAGCATTCGGTGTTTAATGTTACAGCCAACACCTGTCGAATCACAAATTATCAAAAGGTCAATTAAATGGTTGTACAAGCACATATCTGTTTAATTTGGAGGCCAATGTGATATAAACCTGAAATGTGTCAATTGAGTTATTACCCAAATATATACAATAGTTTTATCCTCCAAAAGATCAATTCTTTCTTTTTCAATATTTTATTGAGTTTTATAAGTATACATAAGTATACATAGGTAATAAGAATTAGTATCCAACAAAATAGATGTATTATTACATATGGCTACAAATAACCTATGGTACATTGAAAAAGACATAACATGCAAAAATTATGCTAATAATCTAACCCTTCCCTTGTGCAGTTATTGATTGAACATATATGTTGCATTATAAGGGGGGGGAACCAAACCACAAAATGGGATCTAAATAATCTTATAAATTATGAAAATAATTAAGAAAAGGACCCCATAAACTTACAAAGTTAAAATTCATTTCAGTAGTAGAACATCTATTTTTTTTCCCCCAGAGTCAGGCATGTCATCACATCTGTTGGCCATTGAATATGAGGAGGAGGGGCAGCATCTTTCCACCTAGTGATAAGGAGAGCAAAAGCAACAACATGGGATTGTAGCCCAGACAAATTCAAGTCAGTTGACTTACTCGTTCCATACAGGACAAGAGAAAGATTAGGAATAGTTAATATTAAGAACTAAAGACAAAAAATACTTTCCCAATACATGGAAAGAAAAGGACATGACCAAAACATATGAAACAATGTACCTTCTTCAGCCTTACATCTGTTAGATTTTGAAGAAATATTAGAATAGAATTTAGCCAATTGAACTTTGGAGAAGTAAGTTCAATGTACTACTTTAAATTGTAATAATGAGTGTCGGGCACATAGAGAAGATGAATTTACCAATTTCAAAATAGAATCCCATGGAGCAACAGAAAATAATGGTTGAAAATCTTGCTCCCATAATTTCCTAGTCTTGTCCAGGGATTTACCACTAGACAATAATAATGACTCAAAGAGCTGATATCAAATTTTTATGATTCGGTTTATAATTATAAATCTTCTCTATCATATTTAATTCTGGATCTTGAGTGAGTCTCAATACCAAGGAATTAAAAAAGCTCCTAATCTGTAAATACAGTACAACTCCAATTATCTGAAATCGGATTCTCCAAAATCCCCATTTATCAATTTTTATTAAATTTCAAATAAATGAGGATATCCAAAACAAATCAGAAATCCTCATTTATCTAAATTTTTTTCCTAGCTGAACTAATGTCACAGGTTGAAAAAAGTTAACTTGACATGAAATTAGAACGACGATTGTCCTTGTTTCAAGTAACTCCCTCCCCTCTCTTTTTCGTTCTTTACCTTCCCCGATTAACTATTTTCTCCAACTCTCCCTCTCAAACTGCGTGCCACTGTCTCCCAGCCGCAAGCGGTCAGAAGAATCCCTTGATCCAGCATCATTAAGGACAGCAACCTTCTGGCAAGGGTGGGGACATTGGGCTCCTGGGCCAGAACAGGGACCTCAGTGGGGAGGTGTCGGTGATCGGCGGCAGCCAGCATTTTTTTGGATGAGAATTAAACGTTATTTTAATGCTTAAAAGCTTTCCTTTGTGTTTGCTGTTGTTAAAACACTATTGCAAATGATTTGCTGTTGCAACTGGGCTGTTTTTAAAAAAAATTACCAGTTATCTCAACACGTGTTGAACAACAAAATTATCAAGCATTAAATGGTGTTCCATCTATCGAAATAAGAGAATACCTCTTAGTGGATTCATTTTCAAGATTAATCCAACTTGCAGCATCCTATCTACTTTAGAATCCAAAAAGTAATACATCTAATATTAGCTGCCCAATAATAAAATTTAAATTCTCCAGTGCCAAAACCCCCTTCATTTTTTGGGTTTTGAAGAAAAAGTTCTGTCAAAATGGGTCCATTTATTTTTCCAAACAAAGGAAGGGATACTTGAATCAAGAAGAATGTAAAAAAAAGTTTTGGCAACAAATATAGGTACAGCTTGATTAAAAAAAACTTAGGTAAGATATTCATCTTAACAATGTTAATGTGTCCAATTAAGGACATTGAGAGAGGACAGCATTGAGTGATTCATTAAGGTGAGAAAGTTCTCCTTAAATTTTTGAAGTTCTTAATAACAGTAATTCCTAAATAATTAAACTGATTTTTAGCAATTTTAAAAGAATGGTAAGGTCTAGAGAACTGGAAGAGTTCAAAACAAACATCTCATTTTTCTTGAGATTTAATTCATATCCTGAGAATTGACCAAATTGTTGAAGGAGTGATAAAGTAGCTGGAATCGAATGATCAGGGTAGGATATGTACAATAAAAGGTCATCTGCATAAGGCAAGATCTTACGAGCATTTCCACCTCTTATAATTCCAGAAATATCATCAGATTGCTCAAAGGACACTGCTAATGGTTCTAATGCCAGATTAAATAATAATGGGCTTAAAGGGCAACCTTGTCTAGTTCGATAGTGAATCTTAAATGGTTTTGATTTTATTGAATTAGTAAAAATAGAAGCAATAGGAGATAAATATATTAATTTAATCCAATTAATAAATTTAGGACCGAAGTTTAATTTCTCTAATATATTAAATAAACAAGCCCATTCTACTCTATCAAAGGCTTTCCCAGCATCCATTGAGATGGAGAGATTAATTGAAAGGGATTTTATTTAAATGAATTACAAGGGATAAGATGGATCAAACAAAATAATGAAAGTAGCCTTCAGTCCACCTCCACCCTCTTCTCCACGTTAATAATTTCATCTCCATACACTGACTTGAACAAAGGTGGTGATTGCAAAGGATGACACTGCAGAGTCTCTGAAGATCCATCTCAACCATAGCAGATGCAATGATAAGTGGATATTGTCGGACTTCTACAGGAAACTAAAAAAAAATTGATTATGCCAAAGGTACATTATTATTTTAAGATTTACTGAGCCTGTAAATACTGTATTCACATATTGGATATCTGTACAGATTCCTGATGGTCCATTATACAGACTATTCTTGATCAGCTGCACATCCCAGAGATATTACAGCATTTATCTCGATAGGTTTATGACCGGGAGTCACGTGATGGAGTAGTGGCCGGTAGGAGAATACCAGCCCTCTCCAGAAAAGAAGAAATAAAGTGAAAACACAAAGTTCAAGAAACACAAAACACAACAAATAAAAGATAAAGTTGTGGAGAAAAGAAATAAAAGAAGGAAAAAGTAAAAACAACAGGAAAAAAAGAAAAGACACCAGAAAAGAAAGGAGAAGGCCTTACCTGCATGAAGAAACAGGGAGCCATCATGGAGAAAAGTGCCTGCTCCCCGAGGTTGGTGACGACCCCACAGAGTCATGACCTCCCGACCGCTGGACTGCAAAATAAAAAGAAAACACTGACAGGAGGGGGGCCCAGCTGAGGAGCGAACTATCACAGTGTGACCAGCTGAGGGATGCCCAACATCAGGGCTCTCAGCTGGAAGAGGAGGAAAGCGACAGGAAAGGGAGTGATAGGAAAGAAGAACAGCAATAGCCCAGAAGAAGAGGACCAACAGCAAGAAGCCATGCAAAAATACGCCCAGCAAATTGAGGCAAGCAGCTCAATAAGAAGGTCAGAAGAGACACAGATACAAGGAAGAGAAATAGAAGACACAAACACAGGTGCAGACACAGAAGAAGAGGAAGAAGACCAAGCTCTGCTCAGAGGAATAGAAAGATTTTAAAAATTCAAGAACAAATGAGAGCATTAAAAGTATGGTTGACATTAGAATTTAGTGAAATGAAAAGATAAGTTTATGACCACAATAATTTTGAAACACTATTAATCTGAAACCAGGCACATGTCCCTGGCTGACTTTATGTTTCTAGCTTGTTCATTTTTTGTATCTAGTTCTGTGGAACTTAATTAGACTCATAAAGAACAACCTTTCCTTCACAAAGTCATACTGATGATCCCTCAGAAGACTTCTCTAAATGTTCATAAATTCTGTCCCTTTGAATTCTCTCCAACAGTTTTCCCACCACTGACATAAGACTCACTGGTCTAAACTTCCCAGCATTCCCATTATCATTGGTAGGTTGTATTAATGCAATCAAGATGATTTTTACCTATATTTTTATGTTTGTTTCAAGCTATTCTAATTTTTATCCCCAAATCATATCTGAGCTGGGGGGACCAGCCTCTGTGCCAGAGATGTAACCTCCTCGACGTCCCTGGTAGATCATCCCCCAACAATATCTCAAACAGTATACTTGTTGAGGGGACCCGCCATGGGATACTCTGCACTGTCTGCCTCTCCCCCTTCCCTCTCCTGACAGTCACCCTGTCTCCTGATTTTTAGGGCTGACTGCCTCCCTTAAACTCCTGTCTATCACTTCCTCTCCCTCCCTTAAGAGCCAAAGTCCATCCAGCCCCAGCTCGCTAACTTGGTTTGTCAGGAGCTTCACCTGGATGCACATTTTGCAGGTGAAGTTATCAGAAACAAACGTGCTGTCCCCGACTTCCCACATCCCACAATCAGAACACTGGACTGCCCTAACTACTGCCTCCATTATCTACTCCTAAGTTAATTAAATTAATTTTAAAAACTTACCAGCCTTACCTCATTGGGAGCAAGCTCTTCATCAGCCTCTGCTCGCCGAAGCTTTGAGCCAAAGCCTCAAAGCGCCACTCACACAATGGTCACTCCTCACTGGCCAACCCTCTTTAGCTACCTCTCCCTTTATTTTTCCCTGCCAATTATCTCAAGCTCTCACTCCCACAAATCAAGACTCTGCTTAACCCTTCAGTTTCCCTCCAGACTCTTTTGAAAACTTTTAAAATGTCACTCACTTAGCTGATTTTCTATTGTCCCCACTCTCAATTAGTCTTTTTCTCTTTTGAGTCCCTCCTCCTACTTCAACATCCCCAAGATCACAATGATCCGAGCCCACACTTGGTGCTCTTTTTAAACGTCACTCACCTGGGCTGATTTTCTCCTCTCCTCTCTCTCAATCTTCGGTCCCCTGCCCATGCCTCAGTGAGTTCTCTGCCTGTTGTGATGCTGAACTCTTCTTCTGTTGGCTCCATCTCCATGCCTACTTCCACAACCATAATTCTCCAGCCCACCCTCTTCCCACTACAGATCCCTTCTCCTGCTTTAAACCTTCTTCCTCCTCCTGGACACTTCGTTCCACTCTTCTTCTTGCTTTGGTCCTTTATATTTCCAACTGCTGCCATGACCTCATCCATATCGACTTCACTACCCCACTCACTCTTTCCAATCTCACCCCCTCAGAACATCAAGACCTCCACTCTCTCTGCACCAATTCAAACCTCAGCTTCAAACCTGCAGACAAGGGTGACGCCATTGTGGTCTGGCACACTGACCTTTATCTGGCCGAAGCCAGATGACAACACTCAGAATCTGTCTGCTGCAATAGCGTAGATCTCCCAGTGGCTATCCATTTCAATGCCCCATCCCATTCCATTGCTGACATGCCTGGCAATTTGGGAGTGTATATCTCATGCACTGCCAGACTGAGACCACCTGGAAATTGAAGGAGCAACGCCTCATCTTCCGACTGGGCATCATGCAACCGGGTGGCATTAATATCAACACCCCCCCCCTCACATCGTCCCCCGTCACTTTCCCCCCAGCTCTCTCTCTCTCTCTTTTCCCCGTCTCATTTTACACAGACATAACCAATTCTCACCTCTCCTGTTATCATATCCTTTTGTTGGTCCGGACCCCTACCCCAGCTGGCACCATCTGTATTCTGAGATTTCCTGCTTTTTGCTCGTTCTGCTTATTCCTTGAAGAAGGGCTCAGGCCCGAAACATCGGCAATGTATCTTTGTCTCCTATGGAAGCTAAAAGGCCGTCTGAGTTCCT
Source organism: Narcine bancroftii (assembly GCF_036971445.1). Lineage (NCBI taxonomy): Eukaryota > Metazoa > Chordata > Chondrichthyes > Torpediniformes > Narcinidae > Narcine > Narcine bancroftii. The sequence continues at coordinate 19,645,646 of NC_091478.1, forward strand.
CCAGTATTTCGTTGTGTTTTTATTGCTTTCAGGAAACAAAGAGGAACATAAATCAACAGTGCTGAGGTAGAGGTGGTGGAGAGTGTCAAGTTCTTAAAAGTGAACATCACTAATCATGTCGATGTTACAACCAAGAAAAAACACTAAAGGCTTCTTGGAAGCCTGAGGAAATTAGCAATGACCCCCCCAAGGTCTCCCACCAACTTTTACAGGTGCACCAGAGAAAGTATCATGTCTGGATGCATCACAGCTTTCAGTCCCAGCAGTGTTTGCTCAAAAGAATAGCAGGATTGCAAAGATCAATTACTTTATTTCAATTACTGGCACTCTTACAGTTAATTATTTTTGACAAAATCTCAAGTAGTTGTTCTCTTGCAGGCCTGAAACAGGTCGACAGACTTTTTCTTAGTAAATGATACCAACACAATGCTTGCCCATCAAATTTCTACAGGTCCACAGTGGAAGTTGCAATGGCAGTGGAATTTGAATGCCCAGAAATGCAGAAAGCTCTAACAGATAGCAAACAAAGCCAGGTCCATCACAGGCTCCCAACTCCCAATCATTATATATATCCTTGAGAGGCACTGCCTTAAGAAGATAGCCAATGTCGTAAAGGACCCCCACTACCCTGGTCACACCTCTTCCCTTCGGGCAGAAGGCACTGAAACCTGAACTTCAGCACATCCAATTTCTTTTCGACAGCTATCAGGCTCTTGAACCTCCCCTTGTTATGTGACGGAGTGCTCAGATACCACAAAAGGATTGTCTGCACCTGCCATTCTCAATCTTTTTTTCAGCTATGGCCTCCCCAGGACTCTGCTCAAAGTTTATGGGCCTTCTTCCCCGTGAAGGAGTCAAGTTTTAGTTTCTTCCGTACATCTCTCCACCTGACTGGATGAAAAACACAAGTAAAATATTATGTTATGAGGGGTAAAGAAAACATGCTTTTTAAAATTTGCAATAAATTATATACAAGACCAAATACTGTTCCAGACTTTACATTCACCGTTTCAATCCTATTGAGTAAGTCATTTACAAAAGTTTTACATAGTGTCAGTCATCTCATATCAAGTTATTTACAGTACAGGAAAAACTGCTCAGAAACTTTTTACATGGTGTCAGTCATCTCATCAATGTACTTTAATGTGCTGTGGCCCCCAGAGAGGCTGTAAGACCCCCATTGAAAATAAGCAAAGTCGCTTATTTTCTTGCACTGTGAATATTTATTATTTACTTTTTTGTACTTATTGTCTCTATTTAATTCAACTAAGTACACCACTGTATTTATTTTTTTTGTAAGTTCTTGTATGGTTGCATCAAGTAAGAATTTTGGTTCATATATGTCCATTGTGTGCACCAATAAACTCGTTCTCATGAACTTTACAAACCGGGCAAATGGAACTGAGACACAACGGCACCCTCTGCTGCTACAGTGGATGCACTGCAAAGCATGCATTAAAGTTGACACCAATGCTCAAAACACTGCTTTGCTGTTAACCAAATCAGATTTCTGATTTATTGTCGGAGTACATACATGACATCACATACAACTCTGAGATTCTTTCTCCTGAGGGCGAGGCTAAATTACCACTTATTGGTAGTGCCAAAAAAAATGTACTCAAATAACGAATTGTAAATAATCTATGCAATGGGGAGAGAAAAAACAACAACAAAGTTCAAAAGTAAGAGTCCTTAAATGAGTTCCTGATTGAGTTTGTTGTTGAGGAATCTGATGGTGGAGGGGGAGCAGCTGTTCCTGAACCTGGTGGTGCGAGTCTTGTGGTACCATTGCCAGATTTGGCACCAGAGATTTAAAAAAATAAATTTTACAAAGTTGTGAAAAGCACCAACAGAACCAAAAAAACCCCGAATAATCTTCTAAAACTGCCAAAAATCCGCCAATCGGCATTTTCTACCACCAACTGATTCAAGAAAGCACCACATTTCTGCCATTTGGTGCCAAAGGAGCTAAATCTGGCAACCGTACCTATACCTCTTTCCTAATGGCAGCAGTGAGAACAGAGCGTGTGCTGGATGATGTGGATCCTTGATGATTGCCACTGCTGTCCATCAGCAGTGTTCCCTGTAGATGTTCTCATTGGTGGAGAAGATTTTATTTGTAATGTCCTGGGCTGTGTCCACACCTTTAGCAGGTCTTTACGCTCAGGGATACTGGTGTCTCCAAACTAGACCGTGATGCACACATATGTAAAAATTTGCCAGAGTTTCCGATGTCATACTAAACCTCCATAAACTGGTGTGCTTTCTTCCAAACCAAATCCTGATGCCCTTGCATCCAATATTTCAAAAATCCAGGAATGAAATAAGCTCTCGTCAAATGCTGAGTCATCTTGACTTCGAACGTATTCACCCAGGTAGGAAGTAATGGGATCCCTCCTGGAGGGGTGAGGCCCAAAACGTAGGTTATCTGTTGCTGAATGCTGCATGACCTGCTGAGTTTCTCCAACAATTTTGTTTACTGTCTTGAATTAGTATCACTTCTCAATGGAAATGAATGGAGCATGGTTTTATACATTAATTCCATTCATGATTCCACAGCCTCTATTCCTTGCCCTGTTATCTTTCTCTGGGTCTAAACTCTGCATATGCAAGGCTGAGCCTCACAGTGCTGCTGTTGAGTGGATATTTTCTGATGTTCACAGAGGATTTAGTGCCCACTGGACTTTGTCCCATAAAGGAAAAAAATGGCTTTTCTCCTTCTTCAGTTGTGTTTACTTCTGTCGATGGGTTAGTAAGATCTGAATTCGTCACTTGAACTGAACAGCTAAATAAAGTCAATTATTTTATTCTCATAAGACCATGGAATCAAATGGGGGATCCAATCAAAGTAGTGCCTATACACATGACTGGAGGTGAACAGCAAATAGAATTGCAACATTGAAAACCCAGGACTTTGCCTGAAATGTTTTTCAGTTCAATCCACCAGTGGTCTTTCAGCACATGGAGATGCCGGAGAGGGAATGCTGCCAGCTGGCACATTCCAAGCTGCAGGAGTGCGTGCTGAGGGGCACATTAAATCTTGGTGCAGCCAATGTGAGAAGTGCCGTGGGAAAGGACCACAGTGTAGAGTCCTTCCGTTACTAGGCATTGATGGCCTGAGACGTAGGGGAAGCCTCTCAAACAACAGAGGGGGGTGTAATGACAAGGTGCAACAGTGGTGGCAACAGTGGTGTAGAATAGAAATTAATGAAACAATGTACAGGGATGGAAATGTTTGGATACAAAGCTAAGGATGCAGAGAAACTTTGAATTGTTTTCTTCCTGAATATAATTTGTTGTGAATAAAGTCTATTTTTGTTTTTTTTTAAATCATGATTTTGATTTGATTGAAGCAAATGTTGCCACTGCCCATGGTCTGTTCCTGGTTTCTCAACAGCTTAGTTCAGAAGGGATGAAAATTGTGTTTTTTAATTTTAAAAATACAGCACAATAGAAGGGCCCCATGGAAGCTGTGCAGCTCAATTAACCTACCAATCCTATATGTTTTAGAGGTGGGAGGAAAATGGAACACCCAGAGAAAACCCTTGCAGGTCAGGGGGAGAAAGCACCAGGTTTAAACTTGGGTAACTGATGCTGTAATAGGTTTACTGCTAATGGTAAACATGCCACCAGGACTGTAGAACAACCTATTCAAATTCTCCAGTGAATAGATTTTGGTTATCATTTCTAACATCTAAAACTTTCTGGCAAGCCATGCTCCTATCCAAAAGGTCTACAACAGATTCAAACTAACAATGTCAAACAAAGCATGCCATTGCACCACATTGCTTTCTCTCCACATGTTACACCTCACCTCCAACAAACCTATCACTGGAGTCTTCAGAGCTAATGGAAAACTACCCAATCCATGATGACTAGAATCAAGGAACCTGCATTTCATTCGTTGAGCTGCAGAATGTTGATGAGCTGTGCATTTGTGTGCATTCAGAGACGAAGCCATTTTGACTTGTTTTTTACAACACATGCAATTCCTCAACTCACCTTCCCCATAAGCACAAAATTGTGTTTGTCTAATACAGATTCAAGGTGACACCCTGTACCATTTCCTAGGAGTCATTTCTTGACAAAGGCAGGCATTGGTAATGAACTTCACCATATTGGTGTGTAATTTCACACCCTTCTCCATGGAAGGAGGGAGAAGAGAATGTGTCTAGGGTGTGAATAGTCCTTCAGTAAGTTGACTGCCTTTCCTAGGCAGCAGAAAGTTCAAAGTACAGATTACGGTCAAAGAACATGCACGACATCACATACAACCCTGAGATTCTTTTTCCTGCAGGCTAGGCAGAATTTTTATTTATGGGTAGTGAAAAAAAAACTGTACTCAAGAAAAGATATGTATACTAAAGAGTAAATACTGCACAGCTATTCGCTGTCTGAGAAATAGGTCGTTTAAAGATCAAGACCTCTAACCTTAAATATAAACCATGTGGCATAGGATGCAGTGATCCCTTCTCTCCTGTGTTCTTTTGAGATCTTGACCATCTACAGCAAAGAATTGAAAAAAATATCATTAATGTTGTTTCCGCATTGGACGATTGGTTTGTGTGCATGCAAACGGTCTCCTGTTTCGTATTTGTTCTCCGTTTGTAAATAAATTCAGATCCATCAGAGTACATTCATGACATCACATACAATCCTGAGATTCATTTTCCTGCGGGCCAGGCAGAATTACCACTTATTGCCAGTGCCAAAAAAAACTGCATTCAATGTGCACATGTAAACAAACTGACTGTGAAAGAAAAGCAATGAAGTGCAAAAGTAAGAGGTTCTTGAATGAGTCACTAGCCCCTTTTCCACTGGCACCTTGTCTCACTAATTAGCCGGCTAAGAGACCAGTAGAAAAGGAAAACAATCAGCACATTAGCCTCTACCCCTACTCACATCCCCGGCATCAGCCGACACCGACGAGCCGATATCAAACCAGTGGAAAAAGGACAACTTCCATCCATTCCATTCAAAAGTAGACTCTCCGATCCCCGGGGATGAGTTGCATTCAGTGGAAAAGCTATCAGTGTTCCGGTTAAAGTGGAAACAGTGCAAACGGCTTCCTATCCAGGGTCAATGCACGGCCAATTAAATGGGATGCCAGTGGAAAAAGGCCAACTGAGCAAGTTTGTTGTTGAGGAGTCTGGTGTGGAGGGGTAGCAGCTGTTCCCGAACCTGGTGGAGTCTTGTGGCACCTACACCTCTTTCCTGATGGCAGCAGTGAGAACAGATTGTGTGAAGGGTGATGTGGATCCTTAATGATTGCCGCTGCTCTTCAACAGCAGCATTCCTTGTAGATAGTCTCTGTAGTGGGGAGGGTTTACCCATGATGCCCTGGGCAGTGCTTTACCCTCAGGGGTATTGGTGTCCCCATACCAGACTGTGATGCAGCCAGTCAACACACTTTCCACCACGCATCTGTAGAACTTCCACGTTTTTAAACAACAAATACATATCCAGGGTTGTCACCCCTTGTACCTTTCAAGTCAGTTACCACAGCCCAGCCTCAACTAACCTGGATGAAGTAAAGCATAGTGCCACAGATGTTGTGCTGCTGCCCCTCATTTCAGTGACCAGGGTTCAATGATGATCTCCAGCACTCTGTGGAATTTGATTGCGTGTGTTTCCTCAGGAACTCCAGTTTTCTCAAGTCATAAAACTGTGCGTGTTAGTGGGTTAATGGCTGCAATAAATTGCCCCTGGAGGGCAAATGAGTGGTGGAGTTGGGGGAATGGGTGGGAATTTGATAGGAATGTGGGCTGGGATACAACAGGTTCGGGTAAAAATGACATCTAGGTCTGTCTGACACTCCATGGGTAATTAATCACATCCACAATCTTTTTGCAGCTGTTCTTTAACTTTAAATGCCAATCTCTCTTTATTTATCTTTCAGCGATCTGCAAGTTGCCCAAATAAATCTTGTTCTCATTTTATAATACAAAAATCCCGCTGCCTTCACTCTTGTGTTTGTAACATCCTCATACTATTTTCACTCTAAAAGATTTTGAACTGTTCATTATAGAAATGTTTGACACCTGATTGTTAACATAACGGTGATACTTTAATAGGGAATAAACAAAAAAAGATTACACTGGACAAGAAGTTTTCCCCAAAAAGGTTTGTTTTCTGGAAAAAAAGGATAATGAAAGACCTCAAGCAGAACACAAAGGTAATATGCTGATTCATGCAAGAAGTTGGAGAAATATTAAATTAACTCATTGAATTTAGAGTATTTAATCATATAATGACTTATGCACATTGCGTAAGTTACTTATACTTATACACATTGCGTAAGTTGAACTGACCTAAAAAATGCTTTGCCATTGATTTTCATTTGTACTCAGAATCTGATGCCTCTTGTGTCAGTATCCAACAATAGTCAGCCAGCATTGATGGATTCCTGATACAGCTTTTCCAAGGTTGCAATGTCCTGGTGTGATCTTTCATGTTCATCACTGACTTCACCAAGATCAGCAGGGAAGAAGTCTAAGTGCGAAGGCAAAAAATGAATTTTCAGTGACATTTTGCACTTCATGGTTTTACAAACTTGAAGCATGCTTAAAAAAAAGATAGGAAATCACAATTTTTTTTCATATATATATAAAGGTACATGATAGGAAAATTTTAAGATGATTTTTGGTGATCAGCAGCTCAAAATCCATGAAATACACTCGCAAAATCTTCGTTGTCCAGTGCTATCAGCATTCGAGTGACGATTCTGAGATGTATCACTCTCAGGAATGGAACAAGGCAGACAAAAGCCACTGACACTGCAAAAGGTGTTGATGTCTCACAGCTCTTGTGACCTGGATCCAATTGGCGCTGTATGGTGTATGGTGATCACAAACCTTGTATCCAAAATTCAAGCAACTAGCAAATAAATCGCAGAAAATAAATAGGTAACAAAATAAGAAAGTTTAAAATTGGCGCCCCCTAGTGGATAGTTCACCACTCATGCAACACTCAATCTCAAGCAACTGGAAAATTCACTAATCCAGCATCTACCAATGCCCATATATGCTGGATAACATGGGTTTTACTGTACATACACACTAACCTTCTTACTTGTTGCAACTGAAAATATATTTCATAAAGTTCAAAAAGTTAAATAAATACCTTAAATTTTAAAAATATATAATAATTACAAACATGGATAATTAATATTGTTACCATAGTGGAAGAAAAAAGTGTTACAAGAGTGTAGTTCTTTTTGTGGTTTCATAACAGTCCATGATTAGTGTAAACAAAAGGGAGGATGAAGGTTGAAGAGTCTATTAGCCGTTCTTTAACCAAGACTTCTGTCCCTGCTCCATGGGTGGCATGAAGAATGTTGTGACTAGGGTAATGGGGGCTTGTAAATCTTTGGTAGTTTCCAAACTGCAGAGATTTAAAACAGCATTACTGTGATTTGGACAAACACTCTTTACGGCTTGTTTAGAAAGTTTGGCTCAGACCCTGGAACATTGGGATGGGATGTTTGATCAATTTTGGTTCACCAGGAGTAAAGTACTCCTGTTTTTCAATGGCACGATGGCTTATGACTTTTCCAGAACCATTCATTTTCTGTAACGTATTAATAGTAATATTTTAGTGCAGAGAATATTGGGTGGTTATCAATAAATGACTATAGTAACTTAATTGGTGTATTAGACAAAGAATTCAATTAAGTATTTAAATCAAGACTGAAATAATGTCTACATTTGGAAATGTTTAAAACACTTCATTCACCTTCTCATTACTTCTCCTTCTTTCTTTGGCTTGGCTTCGCGGACGATGATTTATGGAGGGGTATGCAGGCTCGTTGGTGACTGACAAGTCCGACGCGGGACAGGCAGGCACGGTTGCAAGGGAAAATTGGTGGGTTGGGTGTTGGGTTTTTCCTCCTTTGTCTTTTGTCAGTGAGGTGGGCTCTGCGGTCTTCTTCAAAGGAGGTTGCTGCCGGCCGAACTGTGAGGCGCCAAGATGCACGGTGGGAGGCGAGATCAGCCCACTGGCGGGGGTCCAGAGATTTCTTCTCACTACTCATTAAAGTGATGCTTCCTTTGAACAATACTCCGATTTATAAATCATGTGTTTCATATAGTTTCATCCCTTTAATAGTTAGTTTATATGAATTCAAATTTATGTGAACTCAAAATATACTAAGCTATTTTGCATACTAGCTCAGGGAAGAATATCACCCACACCACCAGACAAAATCCTTGCTCAGTTCCCTTTCATCCACTTGGATACAGATTGATAGATCATCAGCATTAAGACCATTCAACATTGCAGTGCTCCCTCTGATCCGTTAGATTTGTTGTCCAGTGAAGTCTTCTCTTGCTTGCCAAAGACTGGCAAGAGGTCTCCACGGAAAGGCAAGTTCCTTCGGAGACTGCAAGCAGGTGATGATCACACCACCTCGTCTGGTGCCCTGGGACACTGAGCTCGAACTCAACTCCCCAAAGCCAGCAGAAGCCAATGAATACAAGACTAATATGAAAGTTACTCAGTGGCATCCAATGAAGCAGATTTCTTGGCAGAGTGCATACATGACATCACATACAACCATGAGATTCTTTTTCCTGAGGGAGAGGCAGAATTACCACTTATCGGAAGCGCAAAAGAAACAACTTACACATGTAAACAAAGAAATGTAAAACTGACTGCAATAGAGAAGAAAAAAAATCAATAATCCTTAAATAAGTCTCTCGCTGAGTTTGTTGTTGAGGAGTCTGATGAAGGGGTAGCAGCCGTTCCAGAACTGTGGCACCTGTACCTCTTACCTGATGGTAGCAGCGAGATCAAGCATGTGATGGATGGTGTGGATCCTTGATGATTGCTGCTGCTGGTCAACAGCAGGTTCCATGTAGAGTTGGGGGTTCTGCAACCCAGAGAAAGTCACCACAGATCCTGCCTTTACAGAATATCTATCACTTACGTTGTAGTATTTTTCTGTTGAAATGTTCATATTTATATACGGCTTGCATTTTCCCTACTCTATTCACTAATTCAATCTCTCCAACTTGTGGAGACGTCTGCACAACTGAATTCACACAACAGACCAAGGAAGACAAACACCTTTGATTTCTTCTGCTGCCAAACACTCTGCTGAGTGTTCACTCCATCAGATTCTAAATGAAATTCTAAAATCAGTGAAACTGGAATAAGTTTCAACTGGAATTAAGAAATAAGAGACGAGATGGCCAGATTTTACTGAATAATTACCTGCAGGATGACATTTAACCCTTTGGGCTCCATGTCCCTGTTTATCGGAACTTGTTTTTAATCCCCAATCACCAGCTGATTTGTACCAGTGTTCGTACCATAGGTTACCCATGGACCCAATGCTAGGTATATATTATGCAAGGTTAAAAATAGGTCCAAAGGGTTAAAAAGCAACTTGGAGTTTTCTTTGCCTTACTATTAACGGACAACACCTCTACATTGAAACAGTGTTTTAAAATTTAACAACATACAGGGCAGGCGATCACATTCAACAATTCTTCGTACCATCCCGTAATACAAGATGTGTAATTGCTCAACATAGCAACAGTGTGCATATTCTTTAAAAAAGTCTATTAATCTTGGTGCTAATATAAAATCCAAAACTAATCGGAAAAATGTGCAGTTATGCATGATAAGATCAAGCCACTTTTATTTATTGTTCATACCATGCTCACATGGTAAAGACGAGATAGCAATTCTCCAGGACCATATTTACATAAATATACGTTAGAAGTTAAACACATTAAAGCATTAAGATGTGTACAGTAAAAGTCCACAGTACCCTATCCACGTATGTTCTGGGAATTCAGGAGTCTGATGGCTTGGGGAGAAAAAAAAACTGTTGCTCAATCTGGACACAAGGGCCTGACAGAAGGGAGAACAGTTTATGTGACGGGTTCATGAATCCTTTACAAAGTTCATTGCCTTTTGCCTGCATCGAGTGTTATAGATGTCCTTCATGATAGAGAGGCCCATTTTGATATTTTTCAGAGCATTCCACTATTAAAGCTCAAATTCCTAAGACACAAAGTAAGCAGATTCTTTCCAGATATTGCTCCCCCCCCAAAAAATTCTTCCCTTTAAAGGATGATAGATTTATCACTTACGCTAAATATGTCAGCCTGAATAGTTGCCAAAAATGCTTTAAAAAGTTTTGTTTTAAATGTGACCAGAGTATAGTAGATTTCAAAACCAAATTTGTTCTATGAAAGATATGACAGCATGTGCTCTGCATCAGAGCCTGTAGTCGTCTGACCAACTGCAATTTAAATCTTTAGTAACATAGTAATGATGGCATCATTTCTTAATATATGCTGGTGAACCAACCCACAAATTATTTCCTAATCATACACAAGGAACATGATGTATTCACAACATAATAAATGTATAAAACTTGTATACAATTGCAAAATTAGACACAGGATAGGGACTAAATCATAGAATGAAATGTTGATTTTGCAATGACTGGACAACTAACCAAAACCACAAACCAAAGGCTCCGCTGATTATTCAACCCTGTAACGGGCATCTCAGATAGGAAGGCAAAGCCTGGCCCAACCTTGAACTTCAGTCACTTTGTGTTATGTAGATCAGTTAGTGGCTATTTGTTTCTGCAAGTTCCTCATGGGATACCACAATGGCATCATTAGTGTTGGTTGCACCCAGTGTGTAATGCTAAACTATATTGTTACATGACATACACTATGAATTACAATATTGCAGCTAAAACCAGAAAATGTGAACAAAGCAACTATAAAAACACTAGCAGCAATGAAAACAACAGTGCATGCTTATAGTGTGTAGACAAAACCATATGATTTGAAGCATCATTGCAATTGGTTAATGATGACAGCTCTGACCAGAGTGCATTAGAAGGTCCAAAAAGTGAAATGGCATTTGGTTTTAGTCTTGTAGGTACATTGATACATGTACACTGGGCTTACGAAAAAAAATTTTGTTATAACTACAGGGATACTTTTTATAAAAAATAAATTTCTGCTGAAACACTGCACAAAAACTTTCTAGTTATTATGGTCACCCCCCTTGATGATGTCACCCAGTGTGGTCCACACCCGACTAGTGACACCAGTGGGAGAGCATGGTATCAACCGTGAGAAGCCAGGCAAAGTCACTCTTCCTAATCTCATGGGAATGGTTTTTCAAATGTAAAAAAAACTCCAGCATATTTATGTATTATACAAAAAAACCACAATTCACCATCGACTGAAGAATGGGAGAATGAAAGACCCTCTTTCTGATCATTGGTATCAAATTTTCAAGGGAAACACAAAGCTGGCTCCTTCCTCAAATATTAAAAGTAACCCATTAATCATCCTGAAAATTGCCTGGCTTAATGTCATATTGGAAGCCTTAAGATGTACTTTGGGCAAGTATCCTCAAAAATGGAATTTGACGCCACAATTAGAAGCTTCTCTCCATCTTACAGCAGCCTGTTTTTCCATGTCAGTCACAAAGATGGAACAGGTGGTAAAAGGCTTTAGATAAGATTAAAGAAAACAAAAATCATGTTTTATTGGAAGAGCTGCTACCCATCGATTGTTTCCCATAGAATGCAGGGAAGATGGACCAAATGGCCAACTCTTAAAGAGCTACTACAGGCATGGCTAGTCAAAATGCCTCAAGCTGTGCTAGATGTCTGTAATACACCTACTCTTAATTATTCATTTAATTTGTGAAGCCACAGCTGAGATCGAAGTAGTTTAACTCGCCACGCTTAAAATGCATGAAAAAATTAACACTGCATTTAAGTGCTTGTAGGAAGCTATCTTTCAGTTGTGGATGGATCACAGTGAGCCTGTAGTTTCAGCAGTTAGCATAAGCAAAAGCACAGAGAAGGTAATTTAACTCATTATTTCCCAATGTTACTCGACTTATTTTTATTAAACAATTATAATGGAGGCTTGTACATTGAATATCTGAATGTAACATGCCTTCCTGAACAAAACAGCAAGTTTTTGATATTGCCTAGATTGGAGGACCAGGTTAGAGTGAAAAACATTGTCTCTGGAGTGAAAGTGGCTGAGATCTGATGCAATAAAAGGTACACAGAATTATGAGAGGCATGGACCTTGAATTTAGTTGGGAACTCTTGATGCAGCTGTGTAAGGTTTTGCTTACACCACATTTGGAGTACGACGTGCAGTTCTGGTCACCACATTACAGGAAAGATGAGAGATTCACCAAGATATTACCTGGATTAGAGTACTACCTAGAAGGAGATGGTGGACGAAGTCAGATTGTTTACACTGAAGCACTGAAAGGCCATGGGGCAATCTGATAGTTTACAAAAATTATTAGAAGGATGATAGAGTGGAGAGAGTCTTTTTCCCAGGAAGGAAATGTCAAATACCAAAGGGATGAATTAAGGTGAGAGAGGACTTTTTTAAAAAATCTGTACACGTAGATTTTAAATAGTCTGGAATGAGGTTCTGGAGGCAGATACAATACCAACAGATAGGAGGCATTTAGACAGACACATGAACAGGCAAAGAATGAAACAGCCCTAATGCAGGCAGATAGTATCAATATAGAAGGGCAGAAAGCTATTCACGAATGTGTGGTCAACATTTCAGAATTGTGCTGCACAGTGCAGGCCCTTTGGCCCACTATGTTATGCTGACCTATATGTACCTATACCATAATCAATTTAACCCTTCCCAATTTCACTGCCCGTAACCCTCTAGTTTTCTTACATTCATGTGCTTATCTATTCTTTTTGTGTCCTTATTGCACCAGCCTCCACCACCACTCTGTAAAAAATGTACCTCGGATGCCTCCCCTAAACATTCCTTCACTCACCTTAAACAGATGTCCACTGGTATGGGCTATTGCTGCTTGGGATAAATTTCCTTCCACATTTTCTTTCCCCATTATTTTTTAATCTCATCTTATTATCCCCACCCATAATATTACCATATACATTTTGATTTTTAACAATAATTTATCATTAAAATTAATTGAGACTTTGCAGATCATTAACATTTTTTCAGTCTGATCAATTAGTTGCTTGCCTAGTCCCTCATCTCAGAGGACATCTTAAATATCACTCATGATACATCAGCAGTTTGTTCCATGACAAAAAAAAATTCACTTTCACCAGACGTGGGATATTAATGCATAAAATTAGCTCCTTAGCTGAGCTGTGGGAGACCCAGAACTGCAATTTAACAAGAGTGCACTCACAATAGATGAACACTAATTTAACATTTAGACACAAAGCACATCTAAAAACACTTATCTAACATTTTATTGCAACTCTTTGAAACAAAATACAAAAGGAAAGAATATTATGAAAAGCTATTTATTGCAATGGAACATACAAAGTGTATAAACAACAAGGAACTTTACAAATCCATGGACATACTTCAACTTTGCATGTGAAAGGTATCTGAAGCAGACGTCTTTTTAAAAAAAAACAAAGAAAACAAGAGACATAATAGAAGCCAAGTTTCTTCAAAATAAAATCTGCTCTAGTCACTTTCTAAACACCATAAAGTTGAATTAAATTTATTTCAGCTCATCCTCAGGTGGAATCTAGAATAACTAAGCAGCATGTAAAATGCAGAAACATCTGAAGTTTAGTATGATGCAAATCAAATCTGCAGATAAAAAGTATGCAACTTGTGTTCAATTTTATCCATGTGTAGTATCATCTTCCACAAAATCTTTAGCTTGTTCAGCTGTGATCACATCAATGTGACTGACCTGTAACAGATCAAGTGTATAAACATACAGCTTTACTAAAAACTAGTTAAATAAAATGCAAAAGGTACATCAGTAAGAACACTCATCTATGGAAATGAAATCATGGCAAGAAATTGGAAAGGTGACACAAAAAAAAACCAACAAAGTTGTTCATACTTCAGGACATTGGATAAAAATCACTAGACCAATTCTTGGAGAGAAGATGTTGCTGTATGAAGAGGTGGAGCAGGTTGGGCCTATACTCTGGTAACAAGGAGGAGATCTTAGTGTTTTTAGATCCCAAGCTTTGTGTTTAATTTCTTTTTCAAAAATGCATTTTGAATCTTGATAATGAAGGAAAAGACCCAATGAATAATAAGGATTAGAGATGACTTAATAAAGATGAGAGGTAATTAATAGAGGTACACGACTATGAGAAGCATAGAGAAAGTGGACAGCTAGCACTATTTTCCTGGGGTGAGAATAGCAAACACCAGAGGACATCTGTACAAGGTGAAGGGAGGAAAGTTTAGGGGATGTCAGGGTGTGTGCTCGTGTGGTACATCATGATAGGCCAAAGGGTCTGCACTGTGCTGCAATATTTTATGCTCTATTACAAAAACTGTACTGTACTTTAATTCCAAGTATACCAAGTTACTTGAGGAATCATTCCTATCGGAATTTAATTATCTTTAACTGGCAGGTTACAGTGCGGGGAGGGTGAGAATAAGAAATGCTTTGTCTCAACGATTTAACAGGCACATAAAAGTTCAGAATTTGCCTTCTGTGCACAGTCCAACAAGTTACATTTCAGAAAATTGGTCAAGCAGTGTTTGCTTTGACAATTTAGCATTTCCAAAGGGCCAAGCTTAATCTACAGTTCAAGCTTGATACATGTTCCAAGATGGAACTTTGTGCATCTTAGAAACAGTGTAGGTTATAGAATGGAAAAAAAAGTCTACTGAGATAGCTCACAATCCAGGTTAATTTGACATTGCGAATGTTAAAGTTTTAAACAATGGTACTAGATCAGGGAAAAGAGCAGACTATTTTAAAGTTAGCATCCATTATGCCCAACAGACCAAAACACTCATGAAGCGAAATTCTCCTTCTGTACTACAAATTTCCAAGATTTAAATATCAAACAATTTCAAGTCAAGTCATGTTTATTTATCGTTCATACATGCTCGCATGGTAAAGACGAGATAGCATTTCTCCAGGACCATGGAACATATTTACATAAATATAAGTTAGAATAGAAGTTAAACACATTTAAATATTAAGACATTTACAGTGCAAGTCTACAGTACCCTATCCACATACAGTGCATCTCTGATTATCTGAAATTGGATTCTCGGATATCTAAAACAATTCAGAAATCCTCATTTATCCAAAAGCTGAAATGACTTCACAGGTTGAAAAAAAAATTAACTTGACATGAAATTAGAACAATTGTCCTAGTTTCAGTTAACTCCCTCCCCTTCTCTTTTTTTCCCTCCATCTCTCCCTCTCAAACTGCATGCCACTGTCTCCCAGACACAAGCAGTCGGAAGAATCTCTTGTCAAGGAGAGCAGCCTCCCCCGGCAGGGACAGGACCATCGGTCTCCAAGCAGGGATGGGCCTTGGTGGGAAGATGTCAGAGATCAGTGGCCAGCATTTTTTGGGTGAGAATTAAACATTTTTAATACTTTAAAACTTTTGTTGTTGGTTGCTCTTTAAACATTTTTGCAAGTGATTTGCTGTTGCTACTGGCCTGTTTTTTTTTAAATGAAAAATCCAAAGAAAAAAAATGATCTGACATAGGCCAGGTCCCAACCATTTCGGATAATTAGAGTTGTACTGTATATTCTGGGAATTCAAGAGTCTGGTGGCTTGAGGGAAAAAAACTTGCCCATTGTGGACACAAGGGCCTGAGTGTTATGGTACCTCCGACCAGATGGCAGAAGGGAGTACAGTTTACATGAGGGGTGTGGGAGTCCTTCACAACGTTTATTGCCTTTCGCCTTCATCGAGTGTTGTAGATGTCCTTCATAGTAGGAAAACCCTCAATTATCTTTTCCACTGACTTCATTATCCTCCGGTGGTGCAGTTACACAGGATGCTCTCGACACATCCTCTGTAGAATGTAGTGAGGATGGAGGGTGGGAGATGAACTTTCCTCAGCCTTCACAGGAAGTAGAGGTGCTGCTGGGCTTTCTTGGCTATAGAGCTGGTGTTAAGGGACCAGTAAGATTCTCCGCCAAGTGCACACCAAGGAACTTGATACTTTTGACGACCTTAACGGTGGAATTGTCAATGTTCAGTTGAGCGAGGTCCCCATGGGCCCTCCTGAAGTCAACAACTGTCTTTTAATTTTTTTTAACATTCAGATACAAGTTGTTGACTCTGCAGCAGTCCGTTAGTGACTGCACTTCATCTCTATAAACTGATTCATCATTCTACTAATCAGGCCCACCACAGTCATGTCATCAGTGAACTTGATGATGTGGTTCGAGCTATGTTTAGCTGCATAGTCGTGGGTCAGCAGAGTGAACAGCAGTGGACTAAGCACCCAGCCCTGGGGGCCCCTCGTTCTCAGTGTGATGGTCTTGAAGGTGCTGTTACCGATCCGGACTGCCTAAGACAGGAAGTCGAAAATGCAATTGCAGAGGGAAGTGTTTAGACCCAGCAGGCTCAACTTCCTTATCAGGTACTGAGGTACGAGTGTGTTGAATCCCGAACTGAAGTCAATGAACAGTATTCGAACACAAGTCCTTATTTTCCAGGTGGATGAGGGCTAGCTGGAGAGTGGTTGGATCTGTATGCGAACTGCAGGGGGTCCAGTGAAGGGAGTAGCAGGAGCTTGAGGTGCCCCATGATGAGCCTCTCAAAGCACTTCATGACGATGGACGAGAGTGCAACAGGGCGGTAGTCATTGAATCAGGACACAAAGGACTTCTTCGGCACAGGGACAATGGTGGCGGCTTTGAAGCAAGTTGGGACCACGGTGCTT
Source organism: Narcine bancroftii (assembly GCF_036971445.1). Lineage (NCBI taxonomy): Eukaryota > Metazoa > Chordata > Chondrichthyes > Torpediniformes > Narcinidae > Narcine > Narcine bancroftii. The sequence goes on from NC_091478.1 coordinate 19,662,337, forward strand.
CTCGGAGATGTTAAAGATGTCGCTGAGAACATCTGCTAGCTGAGCCGCACATCCCCTGAGCACTCTGCCAGGATTGTTATGCAGTCCAGCAGCTTTCTGTGGGTTGACCTTGCCTAATTCTCTCTTCATGTCGACCACTGCAAGACACAGCTCCTGGTCATTAGAAGGAGAGTTGGCCTTCCTTGCAATTTTGCAAAGATCAAGGAATCCACATAAAAAGAGCTGGTCTACTTTCAGCAAGTAGGTAGGATTTTCAGTATGTAGGATTATGCTCAGTCTCCATGACTGAGATACAACGGAGAGAAAAGACAAGATGCAAAGATTTAATCTAGCTATTCACCCCCATCTCGAGTATATAAAAGCACAGGCAGACATCAAATCATAGCAGTGAACTCCAGCTAAATGCCTCTGGCTTGACTCATTCTTGGACATATCCTCATTGCAAAGTTTGACCTGTCTGTGCTCCCTTCCATTCCTCTCCCCCACTCTACCCTCCCTTCCACCCCCAAAAACACCCAACTTTTTTCCATCCTGCCATTAATGACAAATGTACACAAAATCTCCATTTCACATTTTTTTGAAAAAATGACATACATAGTAGCTTTCCAAATTAACTATGGAAATAAAATGAGTTGGTTATAGCATCGAATATACTTGAAAATTACCTTATTTCTGAATTTCACTCCATAAAACTTGTCTGCAGATTCGAGCAATTCTGGCCTGAATGTAGTAGTAATGAACTGAGCATGTGCAGAAAGTTCAGATATCATATCTGTTGTGTAAAAACAAATGAGAGAAAAAATAAGCAAAATTACAATTTACAAAATCTTTTGTATATTAAATAACTGCAAATCAACTTTTAAAGAGTGATTCCTTCAATTCATAGGAGTCCACACATCAAAGCAACTGAAAAGGAGGCTCACCCATGCCTCTAATTTCCAAGTCACAGTACATTGACAGGTGTACTGTGGAAAGCAGACTTGCTGCTTGCATGTAAACAAGAAATCTATAATTGCTGGGATCTAGTGCAGTATACAAAAATGCTGGAGAAACTCAATCAGGTTATGCGACACCCATAGAAAGCATAAGGCAGAGGGTTTTGGGCCTGAGCCCTTCTTCAGGAGTAAACTACCTCTGTGTATCTGTAAGGGTCATTTACTGAATCCAGTGCTCCCAATATGCCCTCCTGCACATCAGAGAGATTGGGAGGAAAGCACTTTTGCTCTACCTGTTGGAATAGTAAAGACCTCTCAGCAGTTAACCACTTCAAAGCCACAACCTATTGCCACACTGACATGGCAGTACAAGGCCATGAACAGACGAGTTGAGGGCATCTGCAAATTAGAGAAACCCCTTATTTTCATTCGGCAGTCTCTAGCTAGATGGAGTCAATTTCAGCTACCAATTTCCATTGACCTTTCTCTTTCCCTCACCCGTCTCCCTCTGCTCTCCCCAAGCTTCATATTCTTCTTCCTCTCTCCCACCTGTATCCATCTATTCTCTGCTAGTCTGTACTCTTCCCCCCCCCCCCCTTCTTTTTAATCAGTTGCCTCTGGTTGCATCACGGTCTGGTCTGATAACTCCAGTGCCCAGGAATACAAAAGGTTGCACAAAGTGCAAACCTTGCTAAGCCCATTACACAACATCCCATCAGATTTATTGTCAGAGTACATACTTATCATCACATACCACCCGGAGATACTTTTTTCTGCGGGCAAGGCAAAATTTCCACTTATTGGTAGTGCAAAAAACTGCACACAAGTGTATACATATAAACAGATAACGAATGTAAACAAACCAACTGTGCAATATAGAGAGAATTTTAAAAAAATGAATAAAGTGCACAAGTAAATGAGTTCCTGATTGTTTATTGTTGAGGAGTCTGATGGTAGAGGGGTAGCAGCTGTTCCTGAACCTTGTGGCGCAAGTCTTGTGGCACCCATCTGATGGCATCAGCTTGGTGATGTGTATCCTTAATGATTGCTGCTGTCTCCGACATCAGCATTCCCTGTAGATGTTCTCAATAGTGGAGAGGGTTTTGCCTGTGATATCCTTAGCTGTGTCCACTATCTTTTGCAGGGCTTTACACTGGGGAGGTTTTGGTATCCCCATACCAGACTGTAATGCAGCTGGTTAGCACAACACATCTGTAGAAATTTGCCAGGGTTTCTGGTGTAATACTAAACCTCTGCAAACTCCTGAGGAAGTAGAAGTGCTCACGTGCTTTCTTGGCAATACCTTTAGTGTGTTGGGTTCAGTAAAGATCCTCCAAGATAGTGACTCCCAAGAACTTAAATTTGCTTACCCTCTCCACCTCGGATCCCCCAATGTTCACTGGATTTTATACCTCTCGCTTTCCCTTCTTGAGGTTGACAATCAGCTCCTTAGTTTTGGGGACATTCAGTGCAAGGTTCTCGTTGACGTTGAAGACATCTATGCGAGACACTGCCTCAAGGTGGCAGCCAAAATTATAAAGGAACCCCCAATACTTAGTAACCTCTTCTTGCTATCTTCAGGTAGAAGCCTGAAGTCCAGCACCTCTAGGTTCAAGAATAGCATTTATCCAACAGTTACAAGGCTCTTGAACCTCCCCATACTAACTAAATCCAAGGAATAAGCTAGTCCGGAACCACCAAAAGATCTGTTTGAACTAGTGGAATGTAAATTTTTTCTTGTACTAAACTGCAACTGTGAATAATTATCTATCCTTTTATATATTTATTCTCCCTTTTTCTGTTTTAGCATATTGCAGTAATTTAATCCCTACTATTGTAATTGATCTATCTTGCATTCCCATTTGGCCAAAGCAAGTAAGAATTTTGTTGTATCCGTACAATGTACTACTGTACATGACAATTAAATTCTCATTATTTATTAATAATTTGCTCAGTGCATCATGGTCTTAATTATTTTGGTTCTTATTTTCTAGTGGTTCTAGTTGATTTTTTTGTGTTAATATTGCAAAATATCATTGAGGCATTTAAAAAATCCCTAATTTTATTATTAAACAAAATTTCTGATAAAATTTATATCCAACTAATATTTATTACAACTCTTTCCTATTGTTACAGAGCTCTGTTGTGAATTGGCCTATGTGTTGTGTGGTTTTATGTTAAAAAGTGACAGTTTGCCTTAGAGAGCCATGGTGAAGGTGGAATGCTGAGAGAGTGGGAGATCTCTCTCTCGAAGATCTTTTGGCCTCAGTTTACCAAACAAACTGAATTTTATTTATGATCTTTGCTTCAGTTGAGATCAAAGTTTTGTGAGTCTTGTGTGTTTTGTGTCTAAGTTTTTCTGTGGGCTGGTTGGAAATATAACTTAGACTTTAATTGCATATGTTATATTTAAGCTGGGGAATTTATTAGTTTTACACTGTTATATAGATTTGCATAGTAACCAGTGGGCATTGTTATAAAAGGGGGGATTTTGAATTGAAGTATGAAGGTGAATTTTTGTTAAAGTAATTGTTCATCTTTTCCCCTGTGTGATATGCCTTCTTTGTGGCTGCTGGTTGGATCTTATAACACTATTCAAATGGACTATTTTCTTTCAACCTGAGTGTAAGACTAGACAAGACTCTGTGCTGCAACATGAAAAAAACCTAAAAGAAAAATCTGCAGGTGATGGACAGACAGATATTCACCTACAATGTCTGTACAGACCTTGATGCCAAATTAAGGTTGCACAGCTGCTTTCATATGATTCATATCCCTCCATTCTCTGCTTCTTCAGGTCCCTGTCTAAATGCCTGATATGTTGCCACTGCATCAGCTTCCATCATCTCTCCTGCAGTGCATTCCAGGCAAAATTTTAATATAGGCGTGCCCACTGAACAGAAACATGCTGTTCTCCTTCTTTAACATCTTATTTACTTGTTATGTCACTTTCAGTGATCTGTGGATTTGAATTCCAAGATCTTTCTGTACTTCAATGTTCCCAAGGGATCTCCCATTTTCTCTAAACTTTCCTCTTACATTTGACCTCCCAAAGTGCAACAACGCATATTTGCCTGAACTGAGCTCCATCTGCCATTTTTGTCTATAATTCCAAATGGATTATATTCTGCACTATCCATTGACCTTCTTCACTGTCCACAACTCTGCCAACTTTTAAAATGTATACATTTACTAATCAACACTTACATTTTTGCCAAATAATTTATTTGCATCACAAACAACAAATTATTGATCCTTGAAGAACACCATCGCTATCAGACTTCTATCCAAAATAACAGCCCTCCCCCACTACCCTACTCATCGAAACCTGTGCTCCTTAATATTCTTTGAGAGACCCAACATGCCCTGGGATATCAGCCTTCTCCCCCTTCCAATCTCACAATCCTCCATGTCCTTCTCCTTGGTGAATAGCAACATGAAGTACTCACTTATTACCTTGTCAACTTCCTCTACCTCCACATATAACGTTTCTCCTTTGTCCTTTTGTTCTATCCTTTCCAGTTTGCCTCATTGACTGAGTATGAAATGCCTTGAGATTCTCCTTAATCCTACTCTAACAGGGTTTCATCAGCCTTTTCAGCCGACCTGATTCTTTTGAATTACTTCCTCTTTCCTCAATATTCCTGCCTACTTTCATCCTCCAAAACTTTACATCGGGTTCATTTATCTTTTTGACTAAATTTATGTCTTTTAATCATACACGATTCCTAAACCTTGCCACCCTTGTTCTTTCCTGGAATATGCTAGCCCTCAATACTGATCAGATGATCTTTAAACAACTCAAGTCAGATGTGGATTTGCGCAAAAACAGTCACACCCAATCTACTCACCCTTGCCAATCCTGTTAGATGCTTTTGCCCAATTTAACTCAGTCAATAATTTTTCTCCCAAGGTAAATCAAGTCTTGCAATACATGGGTATAGCAGAAGTAGACCAACTTTAGTTAAAAGACAGGAGGAAATTAAGCTGCAGGTCATGATTTTGCTGAATAGCATGTGAAACAATGAACTGAATGGCTTCATCTATCCCTACATTGAATTAAAACAGAACCTTGCTGTATTTAATAACATTTCTTTTAAAAGCTTTTGCAAAATTTGTGCATGGTGTAAAATTCACCAATTTTCTTTGGAAGTTTACCTGAAACAGCTTTTCTGTGCTGAGCATCCAGAGCCTGATCAATTTCGTCAAAGAGGTAAAAAGGAGCTGGGTCACATTTCTGAATCGCAAAGATTAAAGCAAGTGCCACTAGTGATTTCTGACCCCCAGAAAGCTGCTGCATTTCTCGCATTTCTCCTTGTTTCCCTGTAAAAGATACCTGCCAATGTCGGAAAAGAAATCAAAATGCGGCACAACCAATAGCCATCAAAAAATTGTAAGCACAGACAGACAAAACATTTATGTATTAGATTTTGGATGGAGTAATCTAGGAAATTCCACATTAATGAACAAAGCAGTCTCCTGTTTATGATGCATTTGAAAAGACCCATTACTGAAACCATGCACAACGTACATGCATCAAGAGTGAATGCATGTAAGACAACCCCAGAGGCCATCAGCAAAATATTATGATAAGATGGAATATGAAAAGATATTTGAAGTTCAACAATACTAAAAATTGTCAGAAAAGTTGTACTTTGGAGCTTGTGCATCCCTGTTCTTCTAATCTAATTTTCAAAAATGATATTGAATATTCTTATTTTCCATAAGCATTTTCAACAGCCTACATTTACTAATTTATGTTAACAGTGATCTTCACAAATTAGTGCTAGAATTCTACGGTTTTCAAAGTAGTTAATATTTAAGTTTGTATATTAAGTTTTCATCTACACATAATCCTGAATGAGATTAATTATCCAACCCTAAAAACTATGACAAAGTAAAATAAAAGATCTGCAGGAACAGAAAGGGATTAACTGTAGGCACAATGGAATCAATTACCCGAATCCCAACTCCTGTGAATTGATCAACAGATGGCACGCTGCTCTGTGATGCGCTGCCTTCTCCCTCATCCTGAGATTGGCTTCCTTCCACGTCACCTTTCTTCATAACCAAGGATGCTTTACCACCTGGGACCAATTTAGTGAATACTTCACTGAAATTCTTGGATACCTAGGCAGAGTTACATGATTCAGTAAGTCAAAAAAGTTTTGTAAGTTGAAAAATAACAATGTAATCAAAATATGTTGCTTTTATTACATTAATGGGCACATGTGTGAAATGCATCAGAATTGCAGCGTGCAGTAGCACTTAATTTAAACCTGGATAACATTTAAGAGTTTAATTAATGATCCTGCATAAACACCCAGAGGAAAACTATATTTGACAGGAGAGCTTTTGCATGCAGATTGCGTACAACAGAAGGTGCACATCACATTGAAGCTTGTTTATCATCTTAGCAATCCAGTAATTTCTTGTGTGCAGTACATCTTTGAAAGAAATGAAAAAATGTCCCATTCATACTCCAACTCTGTAGAAGCAAAGATAAAATGGACTCCTTTATTTAATATGTGGATACCCCAAACACAAAATCGCACATTTAAAATTTTTCATTAGACTGAGATATACCTGTCAACACTATGTGAATCAATTGGCAGATCTCTCAATGAAGGTTAAGATAACAAAACTACATGGAGGTGAGGGGGTTGGAGGGTTATTGGTGGTGAGCGGGAGGTTAGAGCCAGTGAACCGGTGCGGACTCGAAAGGCCGACATGGCCTGTTTCCGCTCCGTAAATGGTTATATATGGTTATATCCATCCTTTGTTTCTGATAAATGACTACACAAACAGGCTGGAGAAACTCAGTCTGACATGCAGCATCCATATTAAGTAAAGGGTAAGTAACATTTCGGGCCTGGCCCCTTTGTCAAGTAAGGGAAATGTCCCAGGACCAAAACGTTGGGTTAGCTATGGGTGCTGTGCGACATGCCGCGTTTCTCTAGCATGTTTGCCTCATACAATAGCATATTGCACCTGACCCACCATCTGCAGGCTACCTTGTTTAATTTCAGGTTGCCATGTCTCTGACCCATTAGACTAGCGCTAGTCTTGAAATATTTTTTAAATATTTCAGTATTTCAATGTATTCTTTGAAAAGCCAAAGTTAAAATGATCTCAACTGAAAAACTGAAGGCAAGGTGCTTCATCCCACTATAGCATAGACAAAGCACTATTATTTAACATGATTAACACTTGCAACCAACCTTATGGTCAAGCAAAATTAGTTTTTAATCCTTTGACATTTCAAAGAAACAGATAGTAAAAGTGAAACTCAAACATCTAATTGTATTTTTAAATGAAAACAACTGAAACTACAAACTCGCTTAAACCATGAAGTTCAAAATCACTTCACGAGAAAATCAGATACATTTTAATTAAAGTGCACATCCCAGTTTATGATTCCATGTTGTGATTATCACAGAGTAAATGGAAGAGCATTCAGAGTGACAAATCCACAGATTTAATATTTCACTTCACAAGTAGAATTTGTTCCAATACTTGAGTTGGTGATAAGAGTTCTCACAGAACCTTGCCACAAACATGATTTTTTATTGAATCTTGGCAATAAATTATATTTAGTATTTGACTTAATTGGTTGTGCTAGAGCAAACTAAGCTCAAACTGAAAGCAGTGGTGATCAGATTTTACATTATCCTATAAAAAAGTGCTGTGTCACCAATGCTGATTTATAACACATCGACCAACGAGGAAATTTGATGACCAGATCAGGCATCAACTTTAAAAATTATTGTGATTATGGCTAAAACCTTGACCCAAGTCTCCATACCATTACTACTTACAATGATTTTTAAAATTACGTTGAATGTCCACTGAAGATCAAACTATTGAAATTACATACATCATACTGAAGGAGAAAATAAATTCGGTTACAATGAGTTATCCATTTTTTTTTTTTTTTTAAAATCAAAAGTTATTCAAGGTTTAATTTTCACCTACTTTATGAACTAATAACATCTTACAATATTCTACCTGTTTGAAGGTTAGCTGTATAGCTTCATACTTTCTCAACTCAAGTACATTCATAAGCTCCATGATGGACTTGTGGCCTCGGTCAAGCTCTTCCTGACGTTTCATCAATTTCTCTTTCTGTTCTGAGAAATTCACAAACTGGTCCAAGGCCTTCTTGTTGACATGGCTATACTTCTTCAACTCCTGATTACACTGCTCCAATTTGCGGAATAGCTGTAAATGATGGGAAGGCATAGCACAACTGTTGAAAGGCTGCTTAGGAGAGGCAAAACACCAAAAACAGCTTACATCAAGATAAACTTTAGATTATAAGTCAGCGCCAAACTGAAAACTTGTGAACTGACTCATGTATATGAACAATAGCTCTAAGTTCAACTCAGCATACTTAGCAGAAAGAAAATTACAATGGATTGAACTATTCCAGTTTGAACAAAGGTACATGAATTTAAGTAAAAAGCAGTTCCTTGGTGTGATCACAGATGGCTTAAACTTGCTGGAAATACCAACACCTTTCTGAACTGTCAAATTTGTTATCTATTCACCCAGTTAATATTCCTGTAGCCATTAGCAAAGTTTGGGACCTGGCACAAATCCTGTATTTTTAGAATGAGTTCCAGCACCAATATCCTATTGATGAATTCTCTAGCAATTATATTGGAGAATTTGCCTGTTAAGTATCCAAGTGAGAGTGCAAGAAAAGCAAGACCCTTCATTTGATTAAAAGGAATGGTGTTGAATACCACTCCATCCCCCCTATCACTTTTGAAACATCTAAACCTTGCTCTTGCGACAGCTAAGTCTCTGTAATGGCCACAACATTGTAATTCTCCGAGTTTATCACCGTCACTGACTACTTCTCGCATTAAACACATTTCAACCCACCCAACTGACTGTATTCAAGCCCTATCCACTGCCTTTCATTCCTCAGTTTGTGTACATTTCATCTATCTTTCCATCATCTGATCCAACAGTCTGGGTCCCATCTCCTAATCATCTAAATTATCCTTCTGAACAGCTCAAGCAAACCTGCCCACAAAGACATTGGTCTCTTTCAAATTCAGGTGTAATGCTTTTGTACAGATCACACTTCTGCTGGTTTTAAACCATGCTCCCTATGGAAAGACCAAGGGCAAGTTTAAATAAACAAATTATTTTTAATTATTTTAGTTTGCTGTAATTTAACTATTTACAATGGTTGACTTATTTTTTAAAAATAATTTCAGAAAATACTGGAATACTCAGCAGGTTCAGCTGCATCTCTGAGAAGAGAAACAAAGTTAACATAATAACAACCTAAAAAGTTGACAATTTCTCATCCCAGATGCAGATCGACCTGCTGAATATTTCCAACATTTTGTTTTTATTTTAGATGTTTGCTATCAGCCGCTTTTATATTTTCTTTTTTTTTCAAATTATTCAATTATGCATTTCTATCTTCCAGTGGGCTAAACCTAGTTGGGAATCAGATTTCCAAGTCACTGCTATGCATCTCCTGACCACTGCTAAAATGAGCTTAACAGATTTTAATTGGTATTTCAACAACCTTTTTAGGTCTTGCGTCTTTTAAATTCCCCAATAAAAATAATTCAAGTGCCTGAGGGTATCGAATTTCAGTAGCTTTTCCAGGAGATTACCCAAATCTTCCCAGAAAGGCCTCACTTTAAGGCACGATCAGGTTGAATGAAAGAAAGTACCTATTTTTTGACCAGATTTCAATTTATGTAACTTTTGTGGAGTAAGGTATAGCTGATGAAAGTTATATTGCACCAGCCAATACTTACATTAATTGTATTGATCATGCAGTCCCAACACAAGTCAGACCAGCAAAATGGGTCAAATTCTACACTCAAATCTGATTCCCACCCTTGTCTTGATTTATCAAGCCCCAATTCCATCTTGTACGACTCTAGGAAACAGTAGATATCCAAAACTGCAATAGACAAATATTATTTTCCAGAAAAGAAGGAGGCCAGACACCTGAGAAGGTACAGGATTTTTAAAAATTCCTTGAACGATACCAGAACGACAGTAATCAATACTAATTCAAAATGCGTGAATAAGCCAGCTCTTAAAAATAAAAGCTCCACAAATAAAAGATCAAGATGACCTGACACGTTTTAAATAACTAGATTTTCTGGGAATGAATTTCTCCATGAAATATGTCCAGAATCAGAAACCATGATTATTAAACAGTCACTAGCACATGCAATAGGAAATTAAAGAGAAACATTTTTTATTCTCAGAATGGCTATAATGTAGAACACAACCATAAGAAGACAGTTGTGACTAGCCAAGGTACATTCAAGAAACAGTAGGATAAACCTGGGGAATAAAGCAGAAGGATATGTCAATGAAGTTAAATTAAGGATGGCAAGGACCTACAGGAAAATTGCAACACAATTCATCAAATGATTCACTCCACTATCAGATAGAGTTCATAATCTACCAATCTTGAAGCAAATGGATATAAATGCTCCAACTTACTGAATCAATCACCTCAGGATAATAATGCATATCTGATCAGACAGAATTTCTACAATGAATCAATTTGGTTTCTGGGTCTAACAATTTATCAGTGCAATCAATGGGTCTCCATTATGGAACATTAAGGTAATAGCAGGTGATCTGAAATTGAAAAGTTCAGTAAAGTTTCTAGCATTGCTAAAACCTCTATTAATACTTAATTTCAAAGACAGTTAAGAAACTTGTCAAATTTAGTGACTTCCATCCAGTTTGCAGAAATGTGTCTGCACTTTATCCCCTCTTTTTATACCTATGACAATGCCCAAGAGAAAGGTACAAAACAAACAAGTAGAAGAGGTATAATTTTCTTGAAATCTGTAGAAGGCTGATGAAACACTATTTTCACTCTTATGGTAATATAATTTTAGCTTATAATGTCACAGTATAAAAGCATGAAAACATCACCTGGAAATTGCCCTCCAAACCACAATTCACCCTGATATGGAAATATATCATATTCCTTCACTATTGCTGGGTCAGAATCCCAGAAATCCTTCCCTACCAGCATTGTGGGTTTACCCACAGTTCTTAGAGTGAAGACAGCTCACCATCTTTTTTTCTCCTAACTGCTCTCTTGTGATTTTTGCTGGATCTGTGAATTAAATCAGCCTGCAAATCCACATCTCTGTGTGCTGATGCCAACAGTGACTACTTTTTCTTTTTAGGAGACTCCATTTTCTGCGTGCATTACCTGCTTGAGGCTCAATGTTTGGTATTTTTCAAAAGCCTCTTGAGGCAAAGATCCCAATTCTCTGATTTTCTTCATGCATTCTTCTTTTTTCTTAAGCAACATGCCTTGCCGGTTTGTCATCTTCTCCAGCTCCTTTGTGTCATGATTAATAGCTTCCATGTGATCTTTCTCCATGCTCTTCCAACGGTCCATACTTTTCAGCCGATCTTTGGTTTCTGCTTCAGTTTTGTCTATCAAAGATTCCAGTTCTGGAAAACATATCTGATATTTTAGCACAGATTTTTGTGCTTAAGTGCTTGGTTACCTCCGCAACAATCATCCTAATCCAATAAAAACAATGAACTCACCGGATGTTAATGGTCAATATCACAAGAACTAATCTTATTTAGATAATTAAGAATCAAGGACAGCTTCTCTAATAGCAGTCGCTGCAGTCAAAAGATACTTAATGAGTATATGTGCACTTCAGTTCATTCAGTTAAATCATATAAATAAAATTCATCCATGTTTTCTATCAATTTAAAGGAAGCTGCAATTGGATTCAGAACACCTGTATACAATTCATGGTCCCAAAACTACCACTGATCATGCCCATAAAATGAAGTTTAAAAATATTGACAACCAGTCTTTGAAGAATTTTTTAAAAATCAGAAAATTTCAGACAAGGTGTCCATGACTTGGAAACTCCTATTTCTATCCTTTACGCAAATGACTAGAAAAGAAAAATATTGTTACCAGCAACATTATGAAGAATTCATAGTTAAATGAAATACATAAGAGTACATTTTTAATTGAACTAATTTTATTTAACGGACATAAATAATGGGCTCATTATTAAAGAAATGCACAAAGACCCATTATATGAAACATAATTAAACCACAAGATTTACAATTAGGAAGCACACCAATCATTAAACAAGAACAACAAATTACATAAAGGATCATGTTTCTAAAAGGTGCGTGGCTTTATTCTGGTTTACAGAATTATTAATTCTTTCAATAGTTACCAATTTCAGGAAATAAATGCTGAAAGGCCTGGACAGAGAAGATGTGGCGAGGTTGCTTCCTATGGTAGGGGAGTCTCGGACAAGAGGACAAAACTTCAGGACTAAAGTGTGTCAATTTAAAGCTGAGGTGTGGAAAAAATCTTTAGCCAGAGACTCATGAGTCTGTGCAACCTGTTGCCAGAGGTGGCTGTGGAAGCAAGATCATTTAAGGCAGAGATTGATAGGCATTTGATTAGTTAACCAGCCTACATAGCTCTCATGAAAAACCTAAAACAATTCAATTTTGATTGAAAACTAATATATTGCAGCACTCACCTTTTGAGATTGGAAATTAAGGATTAAATCAAATTCTGCTAAATTCAAAGTCCGCACTTCAAATGCTGAATAGCAAAGAAACAAAGGAAAACAACTTGCAGAAATATGTTGAAAGATCAAGATAAATGGGACTGATCTACTGGGCGCTGACATGAACTCTGAGTTATTGGGCCTCTTTTTTATGCTAGACCAGTGGTTCTCAACCTTTTTCTTTCCATTCACATCCACTTTAAGTAATCCCCATCCCATCGGTGCTCTGTGATGAGTAAGGGATTGCTAAAAGTGGTATGTGAACGGGAAGGGAAGGATGAGAATCACTGCTCTCGACCCAATTGTTACTGAAATATTTTGCTTGAAAAAAATTGTCATTGGCCCATTTCCTTTGGAATTATGAAACCGTGCACATAACGACTTAACTAGGTATGATTAAAACTAGGTACGATTAAAACAGTTGTTTTCAAAATTTTGCCTTTCCACCCACATACCACCTTAAGCAATCCCTTACTCGTCACAGAGCACCTATGGCATTGGGAATACTTAAAAGTGGTATGACAGTGGAAAGAAAAAGGTTGAGCACCACTGTGCTGGACCTATAAACTAGAAAAGCGAAAAATGTCTGGACACTTAAAATTATTCTGACCTTCTGTACGTGCTGTAGTGTCCTTCACACGCTTGTTAATGGTCTCCAGTTCAGAAGTTGTGGCATTTAGAGCAGTATTGCCCTCAGTTTCTCGAAGGTCATTTAATTCCTAAGTAAAGGAAGAGCATGATCAAGTTCACAAAATTCAAAACCCATTCTGTTTAATTTGTACTAGAAAAGAGCAGAGACAATTTCAGTATGATACAGCTGTTCACACTATAATAAATAGAAGATTCCACTGTGCTTACCATACCCCAACCCAAGACGCCATTTTCCAATGCTATTCTACAGCATAGTATTTATTCAATAGATAGCTTAAAGGCTGCTTATTGGAAATGTAAAGAGAAAATTCAAAGTTCAATACTATGTTTCACAATCATTAATTTTGGATACAAATATCAAATAGGTCTTAACCTCAAAAACTCTAGCTTTTGACAGGGTATGTGACCCTATCAACACATCAATGCTTTTTCTGAAAGGTTACAAGTTGATCAGTTGTTCGATTGCCTTATATGTCTCATCCAGGGTGGGAACCTCATCCAGCTCTAGCCTTAGGGGCTGTTGAGGGAGCTGGAGCAGGGCGGAATCTTGGACTGAGCGGTTGGTACTGAAAAGAGATTGGAAGTGTTCTGACCATCGGTTGAGGATGGAGATCTTGTCGCTGAGGAGGACTTTGCCGTCTGAGCTGCGCAGCGGGCTTTGGACTTGGGGTGAGGGGCCGTACACAGCCTTTAGAGCCTCGTAGAAACCCCTGAAGTCGCCAATGTCCGCGCTGAGCTGTGTTCGTTTGGCGAGGCTAGTCCACCACTCATTTTGGATCTCCCGGAGTTTGCGCTGAAGATGGCTGCATGCGCGACGGAAGGCTTGTTTCTTCTCTGGACAGGACGGCTTTGTAAGGTGAGCCTGGTGGGCAGCTCGCTTCTTTGCCAGCAGCTCCTGGATTTCCTGGCTGTTTTCGTCAAACCAGTCCTTGTTTTTCCTGGAGGAGAAGCCCAGTACCTCTTCAGTGGATTGCAGTATGGTAGCCTTCAACTGATCCCAGAGGGTTTCAGGGGACGGGTCCGTGAGGCGGGTTGCAACGTCGAGCTTTGCTTTGAGGTTTGCCTGGAAGTTTCCTCTCGCTTCGTCTGACTGCAGTTTTCCAACATTGAACCTCTTTCTGGGGGCTTTATTGTTCCTGGGCTTTGGCTTGAAGTGAAGGTTGAGCTTGCAGCGAACCAGCCGGTGGTCAGTGTGGCATTCCGCGCTAGGCATGACCCTGCATGATGCTGAACCAAGCCATGAAAGACCCCAACAATGAAGACGCTGTTTACATCCGGTACCGCACGGATGGCAGTCTCTTCAATCTGAGGCGCCTGCAAGCTCACACCAAGACACAAGAGAAACTTGTCCGTGAACTACTCTTTGCAGATGATGCCGCTTTAGTTGCCCATTCAGAGCCAGCTCTTCAGCGCTTAACGTCCTGCTTTGCGGAAACTGCCAAAATGTTTGGCCTGGAAGTCAGCCTGAAGAAAACTGAGGTCCTCCATCAGCCAGCTCCCCACCATGACTACCAGCCCCCCCACATCTCCATCGGGCACACAAAACTCAAAACGGTCAACCAGTTTACCTATCTCGGCTGCACCATTTCATCAGATGCAAGGATCGACAATGAGATAGACAACAGACTCGCCAAGGCAAATAGCGCCTTTGGAAGACTACACAAAAGAGTCTGGAAAAACAACCAACTGAAAAACCTCACAAAGATAAGCGTATACAGAGCCGTTGTCATACCCACACTCCTGTTCGGCTCCGAATCATGGGTCCTCTACCGGCACCACCTACGGCTCCTAGAACGCTTCCACCAGCGTTGTCTCCGCTCCATCCTCAACATCCATTGGAGCGCTCACACCCCTAACGTCGAGGTACTCGAGATGGCAGAGGTCGACAGCATCGAGTCCACGCTGCTGAAGATCCAGCTGCGCTGGATGGGTCACGTCTCCAGAATGGAGGACCATCGCCTTCCCAAGATCGTATTATATGGCGAGCTCTCCACTGGCCACCGTGACAGAGGTGCACCAAAGAAAAGGTACAAGGACTGCCTAAAGAAATCTCTTGGTGCCTGCCACATTGACCACCGCCAGTGGGCTGATAACGCCTCAAACCGTGCATCTTGGCGCCTCACAGTTTGGCGGGCAGCAGCCTCCTTTGAAGAAGACCGCAGAGCCCACCTCACTGACAAAAGGCAAAGGAGGAAAAACCCAACACCCAACCCCAACCAACCAATTTTCCCTTGCAACCGCTGCAATCGTGTCTGCCTGTCCCGCATCGGACTGGTCAGCCACAAACGAGCCTGCAGCTGACGTGGACTTTTTTACCCCCTCCATAAATCTTCGTCCGCGAAGCCAAGCCAAAGAAAGAAAAAAAGACAAGTTGATCAAAAGTTCCTTGAATCTTCCCCTGATATTTCAAAAATGTATTACTTCAAAGTTTTGCTGTATAATCTTCAGTGTGCACAGTAATCTTTACTCCTAACAGTTATTTTACCTGTTCAACCTGGTCCAAGCGTTTCCTTAAATTTTCACTGAGATAGGTCTCCAATCTGGTCATTATACCTTCTAACTTAATTCGTTCATTTAGTAGTTGCCGGTTATCCTAAAAAAATCAAACAAAAATAAAATAGAGCATTAAAAACTGGGAAATTTGCAGATGCTGTGATTGTAATTACAAGAAAATCTACAAATGCTGTGATCGTAGTTTACAAGAAAATTTGCAGTCGTGACTTTGCCGAGTTTCTCCAGCATTTTTGTGCATCTTTGCTACCTTAAGAACGCTGCGCCACTTGCTGAGATTCTCCAGCATTTTTGTGTAAACTACCACCACAGCATCTGCAAATTTTATTGTTTAACTCCTTAAAAGCCAGGTGAATGTTCATGGTCTTGTTCTTTCTCAACCTGTTGCAAAAAAAAAGCTCTTTCGACCTATCACCTGGATGTACACACTTTTTAAATGGTCACAAATTATGTACAAGTGTTGAGGAGCAAATGCCAGTCACTTTTTTAAACCAACATCACATCCCAATCCTGTTAAATCTGATGACTTCAGCTCATGTCCCAATTCAGATACTGAACCAAGAAAATTTATGCTGATACTCCAGTAACCGACCCAATATAATTATCACATCGTTGCTTTGGAGAGCATGCTGTGTTGAATTGTTTCCTACAAAAGTCCCCCACAGTTCTAAAAGTCTTTGGAACATGTTGTAAAAAAAGCACTCTTTAAAAAAACCCTCAAAAGAATGAGTCTGCTCAGGGATTTAGAAAATTATGATCATCTATTCCTCACAAAACCAGAGTTGTTTCACTATTTATTCATCGATACCTTTTGGCCATCTTCCACACCAAGCAGGTTAATTTACTAACATTGAAAAGAAATCTGCCATTAGAGGTGCTACATGTTTCTGAATAGACCATGAAGATCCTACTGAACCATATAGAGAAAATTTCAGCGGTCTGTCAGATCAGGGAAAATTCTATCTCCAAAAACCATACCTGTTGTAGCTGTCTGATTTCATCATTAAGTGCATCAACTCGTTTCTGATCATCCAGACTAAGCTGAGAGAGAAGATCTGTGCCAAGTTCAGCCTTCAAGGACTCACGTGTTGACTCCATGGCATGTAAACTTGCTTCAAGACTCTGCAAACTTCTTTGCTACAAATAAAACAGGGCGGCACAGTTAGCGAATCCTGCGTTGTTTGTATGGACAGCTTTCCCCATGTCTGTGTGGGTTTCCTCCGGGTGCTCAGGTTCTCCCACTGTTTTTTTAAAAAAAAACTGTACCAGGTTGTAAGTCAATTGGGTGCAATTTGGCAGCACAGGCTTGTGGGCCGAAAGGGCCTGTTACAGAGTTGTATGCAGGTCTTAAAAAAGGAAAAATATTGGTTTACTTTTATATCCTTTTTATTACTGTATCTGGGCCTGTATGTGGTCCAGGTATGGCTGCCAGACTTTTACAAAAATGTCATTTTTTCTTTAAGTTGTATGTGATTTTTTTTCCATATTATATATACACAAAAACTGTATTCTATATACTTAAAATATGGAAGCTCTGACAGTGAATGGATCCATATGTATGGGGTGGGGGGAAGGGAGGGATTGTTTTGTTTTTATTTGTTGCGTTTGTGAGAAAAAGTTTAATATATTGTATCTTTAAAATGTTACTATGTATAATTTTTGAAGGAAATTATTCAACCCTTAAGGGAGTTCCACCTGATAAATCAGCCTCCTATATCAGGAAATGTTCAATAGATTGGTACCTTTGGCATGAAGGTTTTCTCAGATTGCTGCCTCTTCTCTTTCAACATCTTCATCTCTGAAAGAATGCTGTCACGTGAAGCCTTAAATTTTCTCTGTTGTGTTTCAATCTGCTGCATTTGATTCATCAATTGATCAATCTCATTGTTAATCTGTATGTTGTGCTAAGGAAAACTATGTTCATCATAGTATCTTTAGTCCATCAGCTGCCCACTCAACCACATAAATATAGCAAAACAATTTTAGTTATTTTAACACATTTTTTGATCTTTTAGAAAAGATCATTAATGCTAAATGAACAAGGAAGCAATGGTACCTTTGGCAATGTAATTTTTACTCCCCTACATCATCATCAGCTGAAAAATCTAACATCTTGAGTGTTCCTTCTCAAACTCTCAAAATTACAGAGCAAATGTTCAGTTTTATCTATTCTGTTTGCCAAACCTGTCATTACCTCTATTTTCTTTTTTAAAGACAGCACGGATTCGAACCCCAGTCTGGATCGCTGGTGCTGTAAAGGTGTAGCACTAACCACTACGTCAACCATGCCGAAAATAATGGTATTGAATAAAACAGGATCTGATTTGTGCAAAATAAGCTGCTTTTGTATGTTAGTAGAGGGATAAATATAACCCAAGATACTGGGGATAATTATCTGTACCTCTTCAAAATAATACTTTACATCCAAACACAAAAGGCTTTAAGAGGACTTGGTCATTTAGAGGAGACATTTTTTAAAGCCTTCAAGAGAAGATTTGTTCAGCTATAAAACTGAAAAACTCAACCCAAGCGTTAATTAGTTATTCCATACCAAACCATCTCCATAACAATCTCAAATCTCCTGATTTGTTTGAGCAAAAATTTTCCTGGAATGGGATTTGAATCTGAATCCTTCTGACCTAGTGAAGCACATTATGACAATACCACCACAACCTCATTTTTATCATCAGACACTCTATGTGGGTCCTACAATATTTTGTTAGGATTAATAAATTTCCCAGTGATTAAACAAAAAAAAATATCATATAACAGCTTACTATTTAATACGGATTTTACTTTTGCAAAAGTAAACATGATGCAAATTCAAATAGTCACTTGTATTTACACGCTCGAGTCAAAGCCACATTTCTGTGAACCGTACATCTCATTAGTTCAAACATACATAAAGTCAATTACTACTACTTTCAGATACCGCATTGTGCTTCAAGAAGTATTATGTCATAACTGCATTCTGTTTGTCCTAAGTTGAAGACATTAATTTAGGATGAATCATCCAGATTCAAAAGTCTTGCATACAGCTGTGCACTCATTATCATTACCAGAAAGGGCATGATTTAATCACACTGACTCACGCGAGCAGGAGTCCAGTTTTGAAACAAGCTGATTTAAAAAACCTCTTCACACAATATATTTTTAATAAGAGAGCCAACAGTGAGGCGTCACACCGAAGTCGAGGTGAATTCTATTTTTTGTTTCCTTTACGCCCCACTATTCCTGAAAGGTTACCCTGTAATGAGGAAAATCAGTGAAGACTTGCTCAGATCGTTTGCTAATAGAAGACAGCATTCATTTGTCAAACAGAAATGACGATCTAACTTTGTGCATCTCCACACAGAACAGGCTGATTAAACGGAAAATGAAATTGCTCACAGCATACCAAGAATTTATAGTAGAAGTGCTATACCCTAAATTCCATACAAGTTATATAAACTTTAAAAATTGGAACCTAATATATTGTTGGTGATGGTGATAATGTTGTGAATGCCTTGAACTAACACGGAATCACAAGAGTGAACAAACCATATTTGGTAGAATGATCTATGTCCCAGTCCCCTAACACTTTTCACGCCCTGCAAGTGTTTTCCGTTATTCAAAACCTCCTTTGATTTTTTTTTAAACTTTTCTCCCCTCATTGTACCCTAATGAGTAAAATAAAACAACAATCAAGATGATATTGGATTCTGAAAGATATTTTGATTTTTTTTTTAAACTTTTCTCCCCTCATTGTAACCTAATGAGTAAAATAAAACAACAATTAAGATGATATTGGATTCTGAAGGATATTTTCAATATTTCTACGGAGGTTTTCATTAAGCTTTGCCTCCAATTCAGTTAATTCTTCCTCTGCTTTCCGTGCATCCTTTTGAAGTTCCAGCCTTGACTTTCGGGTGTCATAATAGCCACCAGTAAGAGCACCGCGGTGACTAACCTGATCACCTGGAAGGAATTTAACATTATTACTACCCAAGTCATGTATGTACTCTGACAATAAATCTGGAATCAAGTATAAATCATAAATCCTTGCCAGCTGCTTTAGATTTGGACTTAATCATCTTTCAGAACACTAGAGAAGAGTGATTAGGAAGAATAACACCTCAGGTCAACAAGACCAAGCACGGACTTAATTAGAATTCACTGATACCATGAAAACGAACGACCAAAAATGTGCAAAGGTTTTAGGATGAAGTTAATAGGGATACAGTGGAGCAAAGAAGTCTTAAGTCTACAATTTCTCAGTTGACTACAGTTGCAAATTAAGATTTGGCAAAATTTTAAGATTCCTGAAAAACTTCAAAAGCAAAAGAGCATGAAAAGTAAAACATCCACCACCTTCCCCCCCCCCAACACAAACAGCAAAATGTTCCAAAAGAACATCCAGTTGGTTACCATTAGAATTGATTTTCTAAACGAGTTCTGCGAGATAACGCATATTTGAAAATTCTAGATGAACACTCCTACTCAAGACATTTTAACCCTTTCATGTAAAAATATTGCTTCCTTAGAGCATGTAATGATTTATTGGGTTGTCAGCAGAGCTGTGATTGTAGTAAAAACACAGAAATGCTGGAGGAACTCAGCAGGTCTCACAGTGTCCAAAGGAGGTAAAGATATATAACTGAAATTTCAGGCCTGAGCACTTCAAGGTACAAGTAAAAACCAGGCAGGCCTTTTACTCATACCTCGAAAAGAAACAGGAGCTGCAGATGAAAGCAGGATCAAGAAAACAAAATATAGTTTGAGAAGGGTAAACGTAGTCCAAAATAACATACAATAGGTTAGCTGATTTGCTAGGGTGACAAGCGATTTTGAAAGTTCAACCATTTAGAAGAAAAATTTTCACTGCAAGGCCAAAGAGGAACAAGAGCAAGAGAACCTAGCTGGTCAATTAGCATGCCAATCTGAAGAACAGATAATTAATAAGCCTTGAATTATTAGTGTTGAAGTCAGCATTAGTAACTGATCAGGCATTTAGCAGAAGGTTATTTTCAGTCACAAGAGATCCTACAAATGATGCAAGCACAGGCAATAGCACAAGCAAGAAAAAAGATTCAGAAGTTAGAAAAGGAATTAAGCAGAAAATGAATCAACACCAATCTAGGTTTTAGTGGAAAAATAATCAGGACAAGTACTCCGTATCCAAAGTTCCAAAAAGATCCAAAAAGCAAACTTTTTAAAAAAAACACTGACATGACATCACAAGTGGAAAAGATTCAACACCTGACTTGCCCATGTGGGGCTCTGACGCTCTGTTGTCACTGGTTTGATTTCAAAAACAGTAAAAAAAAACAAAGAGAGCTGGGCACAAGGCTTCAGCATCGGGTGGAGCCGGAGTCGGTGACTCTGTTCTCAACATTGAGTGGGGTGATGTCTGCATTGAATTTTCCACCTCTGGCTCCCAGGCAGAAGTGGGGACCGTAGTCAGAAACCAGCAGCGGCTGTTGGGAGGTGCTGGGGACTGGGGGCAGAGATCGTTTTTTTTTGGTTTGTATTAAACATTATTTTATGTGAATTTTTATGTAGTTGTTTAACCGCTAATACAAGTATTCTGTTGATGCTACTGTGCTGCTTTGGTTTTTGTTTTTCAGTTTTGTTCTAAAAACCGAAACCCCTCCCCCCCCAAAAAAAAAACGAACAACATCTGGACCCAAGCGTTTCGGATTCAGGGTATTGTACTGTGTATGAAAACAGGATCATTTGAAAGAATATTTGGGATGCCACCATTATAGCCATCATATAGTAAATATATTTTTGTGTTGATTTGATACATACTGGGCAACACACTTTAAATTGACATGCACAATACCAGCAAAGAAACAGGCCCTTCAGCCCTCCTAGACTGTGCCAAACTATTAATCGGCCAAATGCCTCTGACCTACACCCCGACCATATCCGTCCCCAACCCCCTCATCATGTATCTGTCCAAATTACGCTTAAATGTCAACATTCAGCCTGTATTCGCCAATCCATCTGGCACCTTGATTCACACTCCCATCATTCTCTGCATGAAGTTTCCCCTAATATTCACTTTAAAATTTTCCCTTTTCACCCATAACTGATGTTTTCTGGTTTTTATCTCACCTAACCTCAGTAGAAAAAGCCTGCTTGCATTGACTATCTATATCCATTATAGTTTTGTACACCTCTGTCAAATTTCCACTCATTCTTCTGCATTCCAAGGAATAAAATCCTAACTTGTTTATATATAAAAATGAGCCTGTCCAAAATAGTAAAAAGTTCACAAAAAGCCATCATTGCTGAAGCATCAACTTTTAGTAATTTATTCCAATCATGACGTCAAATACAGACAACAGTGTAGATATCAATCCAGGTGCAAAGCAGCAACTTAAAGAAGTCATGCTTATGTAAAGACCAGCAATGGACCCAGCTATTGGTAGTGTATTCACATACCATTTTGATCTCTTGAGTCTAAATTGGAAATTACACCACAAAATTGTCTGGTGATGGCACAAACTATTTACATCTCCATTTTTGACTGTGACTGCACTTGTTTTTCTTTCCCTGCCGTCATTTTTATTTGGGCTACATTTTCTTGCCCATTGTTAGTAACTAACTAAAACCGCCAGCTTTTTTATGTTTGTCCAGTTTTACAACTTGCTTAAGATGGTCATCTGGACTATTGGTTTAAAGTGTGACAACAACAATTACTGGCTACTGCTGCTAAAACATTGACTTTTATAATTTAAAATGGATGTGAAAATTCAATTACAGAGATGTAAAAAGGATAATAAAAAGAAACATACTTTAAAACAGATTTACAGTACCTCCTAAATTGCATCAACCAGGCAGCTCAAAATTCTGATTCAATATACAGTTATAATTAAAAATAAATGAATAACAAATTGGAAGTGAACTTTGGGAAAAGTGACAACTTTGATATTATTAATGGTGGAAAATGAAGTAGAATTGTAAAAAGTCTGCAGTCACACAATGATAAATGGATCATTATCATAAAGCATCAATTTGATTTGGATGAAACTTATGTCGGCAGACCCATAGAAATTGCACACCTTCTCAACCCTCCTATTGATCAACCAAGTTCACTTCAGATTTAGAAGCAAAGTAACCTCTGTATTTGTGGCTAGAAGAGTTGCACATTCAACCAGCTCCATTAGAATGGTTTTCTTAGTCTTCTGTTACAAGAACTGAATCTTCAGTCTAACATGAGAAAAAAAGCCATCTTAATTCACCCCATCACACACCACTGAGTCAGAACCCATGCAGCATCAGAAGACAATGAGCAATTAGCTTATAGAATCATGACTATTGGCTATTAAATACGCAAAGCTGATTAAACACAGTTTCTATATTTATACTCAAATTCACTAATAACTTAGGCAAACTAAATGACAAAGACATTTCTCCCAGTCATCACAATAATTTTTTTAATGAACTCCCAGCGCAGAACTAGTTAAGCCAATTGTTTTGGAAAAATAAATTCTACGTGGCACATAATAGACTAAATATTAAAATATCAAGTGAAGGACAATCCAATGAAGATTATTCCATTACATTGTGGCCCCAGATTAAAAACAAGTCCTTCAGCCATGAGCCAGGTGTACTTCTAAAATTGCTACTTCCCTTTCTCGAATGTTTCCTTTCATTGAGATTTTAAAACCTAGTTTACATTTGTCAGAGTTGTAAGTCCTCCATCCCAATTTATTCTTGCTTTCTGTGAAGCCAACATCTACTAATTCTATTTGATTGCTCAACTCAGCTATTCAAATAACCAGCAAAAATAAACCAGAAAGGCATTAACTTTATCCCATTTGTGGACTATGATTTTTCCAAAACAACTGGCTTAACTAATGCTGTGCTTGGAGTTCGTAACAATTCCCATCCCATATATGTCCGATGCTTCATGACATTCCCAACATTTAAGTTCTCTTGATATCACTCCATCTTCCTTTTGCTTCAATGACGTCTCCCATTTCATTTTCCTTTGTGTTCTGATCCTAGACTTTGATAAATTTCTTTTATCGAGCTCTTATTTGGCTCTGAATAGTAATGGTTAATGGATGGAGGGATTTGGCCAGCACCCAAGATCAATGGGATATGGGTTACTGTGGGTATCCAGTCGAGAGACTGACTTCAGAGCACAACATAAGAGGGCCAGTGCACAAAATCCCAACTCGTCAGCTTTGAAGTTTTCTTTCAGGATTTAGAATGGCTTTTTTCCCTCCAATCAAGTTTCCTGGTGAGAGAACAAGACTGTCACAAATGTAGCAGATGGTGCTTAACCTTTTAGGTTAGGCTTCTCGATACATTAACTCAAGGTTCTCAAGACTATCTGAAATACTCCACCTTGATTTTGAGCAGTTACGGGTCCAAGATTCCCCTATGAATACGACGTTACCCAATTTCAAAGAAATTTCAAGAACATTCTCAGCCTCTCATTTTTTAATATATTTATTCAGTTGGTAATCTCTTGCCATAAGGGAGCTTAGAATAAGTAGCAGTTTTGGAAGGCTGCTGCTGGATATGCAAATGATGTAGCTTGTTTACCAGAATCAAAAGTGTAATTAGCACACCCAGCCATTAGATGACTGAAGTATACTCCTATTACTGCACCGTCATGGCACAGCACAAATAACAAAGTTATCAAGAAGTTCAAAAAAGTTAACAATAAGGATGATAGGTTTGTAAAGCTGTACTCTAAAAACACACGAAACAATCGATGAATTTATACTAGGATAAACTGCAAGCATTTTGGGTCTAAATGTTGTGAACCTAGTAAAATCTATCAGAACTTTCTATGATGTTCAAACTCAATAGCAAACAAATGGGCAATAGGTCAAATAACGTTTCTTTCTCACTAATGAATTACTGTTTCTCTCAGTCACATCCACTGTCTTTCCTTCTCCCTTTATTCTTTTATTAGAAATGATGGGTAACATGACTGAAAATTAGAATAGAAAACTACAGGCAGGCCCTTCGGCTCAGTGTTTTGTCGACCTAATAACGTGGTCTGTTGGAAGCAGTGCCTGTCGCCACTGGTGACTTATCCAGGGCGACACACGCGTGGGTAGGAACGGGGGCTGTGTACACTGTGATAGATTGCAGGCGCAGGAGGAGGAGATTGAGAATGTTGAGATCACCAATGTCGCAGAGAGCCAATGAAAAGGTCAGTGTCAGGGGTAGTGTTTTGTTGGATGAAGCAGCAGTTGAAGTGAGAATAAAGACGGTTAACTCCATTTTGCACTGAAGAACAAGTGAGTGTGTTCTTTTGATTGTTTGTATACCAGGTAACTTATAGCTACTTTTCTTTCTTTGGCTTGGCTTGGCGGACGAAGATTTATGGAGGGGTATGTCCACGTCTGCTGCAGACTCGTTGGTGACTGACAAGTCCGATGCAGGACAGGCAGGCACGGTTGCAGTGGATGCAAGGGAAAATTGGTGGGTTGGGTGTTAGGTTTTTCCTCCTTTGTCTTTTGTCAGTGAGGTGGGCTCTGCGGTCTTCTTCAAAGGAGGTTGCTGCCCGCCGAACTGTGAGGCGCCAAGATGCACGGTTTGAGGCGATATCAGCCCACTGGCGGTGGTCAATGTGGCAGGCACCAAGAGATTTCTTTAGGCAGTCCTTGTACCTCTTCTTTGGTGCACCTCTGTCTCGGTGGCCAGTGGAGAGCTCGCCATAGAACACGATCTATGCCTACTCTAACTGCCGAGAATTTCCCTGCTGCATAACCCTCCATTTTTATCAGTTCTACATACCTATCTAATAGCCTTTTAAAAGATCCTCCTCTACCATTGTTGGCAGTGCATTCCATGCACCCACTGCTTTCCATGTGAAAAACGTACCTCTTACATCTGCCCTGTACCAAATTAGATTTGGGATGGCAAAGAAAATACATCAGCAAGCTTTACACCCTCTCATTCATGCTTCCCTCAATCCATCATGAGGGCTTGAATGCTAGTTATACAATGTAATTCACAAATTATATGAAAGGAGAACTGCAGTCTTAAGATATTTCAGAGAAAAAAACTAACCAATACAATAGCACCTTGACAACACTGCAATAATAAACAGGATCAGCAGAGATAATTTTTATTTTCCATTTTATATGATAAATAAGATACTGGCAAAGGAATAGTTGAAAAATCATTGCAGTTTTGAACTGGTCCCAAATTTGATATCCCATGTGGTGATGCATTATAATGCCTATCCAAATATCATTTTCTGAATTAAGTGCAGTTCGTGACTCATCTATCAAGAACAAAGCAAACTCATGACCCCCCTCCTCACCTTTTGTTTAAAAATTCTCATTCCAAGTGAATCATCAACGAATCACTACAATGTCATGGCAATACTTCATATCCCTCAGACCATTAATCTTAATAAAACTCAACTAAATAGACAACAGACTTTAAACTCACTTATTTTTACTTTGCCCAAGAAAACTGCAAATAAATCTTTTGATGTTTGAAAGTGATCAATACATAGATACTTTCCCCATTTCATTTCTTCAAAAGTTGTACGAGGCAATCAGGTAGTATGTGCTGTCAGTTATTTAATTCACCAGTTAACTGAACACACGTTATGTTCATTTTATACAGGCTGATAATTAACCTACAATTCCTGAATAGTTTAGTACAACTGTTAAATCAAAATAATTTCAAGGTTTTAACAAGGTGTAGACTCAAATCAAAATTATACTTTCATATTATATCGTATATAGTGTTCAATTGTTTCAGATTCGATGAAATGCAATTTGCCTTTATATGATTATTACTTAAAAATCAGCTTCATTTGATTTATATTAATTTTACTAAAGATTTGGCTGTTAAATAAAATTGCAAAACAAATTCTTCAACATCTGAGTATCTGTCCTGGAGAATCCATGTTGTTGCAATCACAAAGAAGAATCACCAATGGCCATACTTTATAAGGAGTTTGATTAAGATTTGGTATGTCATGGAAGACTCTCAGAAACTTGTACAGATGTATCGCGGAGAGCATTCTGACTGGATGCATATATGGAAGTGCCAACACTCAGGACAAGAAAAAAAACTCTAGAGGGCTGTTAACGGCCTACAACATCACAGAAACCAGTCTTCATTCCATCATGGACATCTACAAGAGGCGGTATCTTAAGAAAGCAGCCGCTATCCTCAAGGACCCCCACCACCCAGGCCAAGCCCTCATCACTCTGCCAAGATCGGGAGAAAGGTACAGGAGCCTGAAGATGAGAAGGACATCTTCTTCCCCTCTGCCATCAGATTGCTGAATTAACAATGAACCCTAGACATTACATAACTTTATCTTGCACTATGTTTATTTATTTGGTAAGATGGTTTATATAAATGTTTGCACCGTGATGTTGCTGCAAAACCACAAATTTTGTGACATGTCCATGACAATAAATTTTGATTCTGAAATTTTCACTATTATACTCATGGATATACTTCACAGAATTGTGTTGACTATACTACAGTAATTTTCACAAACTAGCTGCCTTTTTGACTTGCCCTTACACGAATGATCCAAATTGATCCAAACGCAAAATGCTACATTTGTTGTATATCTGAAAAAGCTGAAATTATCACGTCAGGTGGCATCATTAGCTTCCAGCACTGTTGCAATAAAGTTCAATGCAAACCTGAAGAACAGACACCAACTTCTGACAAGGCAGATTATAAACTTTGAGATTGAATTTAGCAGTTCAGATAATCAGGCATTCTAGTCTTGCATTACACCACTCCAGCATTTAGCCTCGCTCCAGCAATTTCATTTACTTCATCTATCATCAATCTTAGCTTTCATTATTCACAGGTTTTCACCAGTCTTTCTGTTGAAACACCACCACTTGTCTCCTCAAATTGCTCTTGTCCTTCCAACCTATCAGAATCCGTTTTGCTTTCTCCACCCTACCCTATTCCTTGCAATTTAAAGCTTGTTTTAGCATCAACTTCTAGTTCTAATAAAAATATCATCTACCTAAAATATTAACTTTGTTTCCCTCTGTACAAATACTGAATGAAGATATCTCGATTTCAGGATGTTAAAGTCATATTCACATTTGCAACTATCTCAGAAACAGTACCTTCTGCCATTAGTACTTACTCAACTTTACATTGTTTAAAAAAAAACTAAATTGTGGGTAGATGATACTTTTAGAAGCACAAACCAGAACCCAGTAACTAGTAACATACAAGTGTAAAAAGAATTGCAAATTATAAAGAAAAAATGAACAGAAGAAATCCAAAGAAAGAAAATCTTATATTGCTATATCAATTATTTCCATGTCAACAATAGCATAATACGAACAAGTTAACCCAGAAAGCTTACTGTTTGATAACAGATACTGTGAGTTATTGTGTATACATACCTTCCAGAGTTATGCAATCCATGTTAAACGCTCTGGCCAACTGCGTGGAAACCTCCATACTGCGACATATTAGTGTTTTTCCGAACACGTGTTTGTACGCTTTATCAAACCGTTGTATATATCTCAGTTTACTTATCATGGGAATGGCATCCTGGAAAGTATAAGTAATACAATAGAAAGTTTAAGAAAAAATAAACTTTACTGTTTGTAAAAAAAACTTAAAACTTAGTTTATCCAAACCCAAGATCACAGGTAATCAAACATCATCACCAAGTACAAACAGCTCTTTAGCAATATAACTAATTATATTGCCATGGTTTTGACAGATTTATTTGGTTTTACAATTGAACATTGGGAGGAATTAAGATTCTTAAATACAGCCATTTTGAAATTTAATCGAGGGGAAGCAAGGTGCTTACGTACATTAGTTTCAGGATAAGCTGTATCTCGAACATCTAACTTGTTGAGAGGAAGAAAAGTGACTTCACCAGGAAAATTTTGTTTATTAAATTCCATCAGAATCTTTGTACTAACTTCATCAGACTCCACAATGTGATAAAACAACCTAAAATCAGAAACAATAGTTCAGCCTCTTATGTGCTTACAGCAAGCCATTTCCCAGAATACACTAACAAAACCAATAGGTAAATTATTTGATAATTAACAGTGGCAACAGAAAAATAGCGTAACATTTTACAAATTAAGCATTCCTGAAGTTGTTGTTTTCCTACAGGATTTATCCCAAGATTTATCTGGCGGCCTTATATTCACATCATCAGGATACATCAACAAATGGTGAATTTTAGACCTACGATAACATTGCAACTGTAGCAGACGCTGAAAGTACAAGTATTTTTATGATGAGTGAGAAAGGATTTCAAAACTATGCACATTGCTTCTTATTGCATAATATTTTTAATGAAGCACAACTAACAATATATTCTCTAAATACGCATTTCAAAATAGTTGTTTACCGGTTTCCGGCAGTAACTTCCACACAGGTATAAAAAGCTGGATCACATTCAAAGTTATTCATTACAATCCCATGATAGCCATTTATGACATGTGTGTTGATTCCCTTACGCCCAAAGTGCTCTAATACTTTGTTTATGCTATCAATGCCATTCAAAATTGCCTGCAGAAAAAAGAAAAAATGTTTTGTGCAAATCAACTATCAGCCTATCAGATTAGAAAATCTCATTAGCTGTAGTCTAACATTAAAACAATGGAACTAAACTTCCGAAAATTATTCTTGACTGTCTCGCTCTGCATGCTGAGTTCCCTTGCTCAGTCGTGCACTGAGGTAGACACCAAATAAAGAAATTATTATTTTCCTTAAAATAAATGAAAGGTGAAAATCATGATAAACTTTCTCAACATTTCTTTCAAATGTAGCAAGGATATAGGAAAAGGATCTCTCAACGATCTAGCAGACAGCTTCAAAGCTGCGCAAAAACACAAAAGATTTTGGGAATTTATCTTAGATATTCTCAGAGACAGTACCATCTTTAAATTTTTTTAAAATTTAAATAAACAGCACAGTGATAGGCCCTTTTGGCCCACAAGCCCATGCTGCCCAGTTACACACAATTCACCTACAATCCTGGTATGTTTTGAATGGTGGGAAAAGTCAAAGCTCCCAGAGGAAATCCACACAGACATGGGGAGAACATACGAACTCCTTATAGACAGCGTGGGATTCAAACAACCGCTCCCGATCGCTGGAGCCGTAACAAACTGCTACACTAACTGTGCTGTCCCAACATTCAAACAATGTTCAAAACAAAATGCACCTTGAATATTCTGACCTTGACTTTACCGATTTGAACAGTAAAGATATTGACTTGCGCGCTAATAAAAATCTGAGTGTTAATGCAGTAGTTTGCGCTTGTACAATCTCACTCTTATGAAGCAAATGGTCCAACATGTTTCAATAATCTAACAAGGGAAGCTTTATCAGAAACACAATCTCCAGGGTGTCAAATGCAAAAACCAGAGGATATCTGTTTAAGATGAGCAGAGGAAAGTTTAGGGGAGATGTCAGAAGCAAGTTGCTGATGTGGTTTTTTTTAAAAACACAAGAGAGTGATGGATGCCTAAAATGTATTCCTGGGGATGGTGGTAGAATAGGGATATTTAAATAAATCTGAGATAAGCACATGAATGTAATAAAAATATAGGGTGTGAAGTAGGGAAGAATTAAATTGTTGTAGATTTACATAGGTCAGCACAACATCAAGGGTTGAAGGGGTGATCTGCATTGATTACAAATTAAAAGTGTAATCTACAATTCTGTTTTGGTTCATGAATAATTTACTTAACCGAAGTTAGTAAGAACCCTTACTTTTCCTGTTGCACCTCGAAGCAGCTGCTGCTTCTTTTCTAACTCTTCTCTTTTTGCTGCCAATGCTTGTTGCTCAGCGTTTTCTTCCCGCCACAGGTAGCTAAAGAGTGAAAAGAGCTTGAAAAACATTTTTATTTCATTCTCATACAGTACTCTGTTGCAAGCACTTCTCAACTTGTACACACGATACAAAGCAGCATTGTCCTTTTGTTGCTGGAAAGGCAAACCTAAGAAAGAACAAACTTCACCACACCTGAAGAATTTCAATCCAGGTAAGAACAGGAAATGAGAACATGAGAGAGAGAGAAAAAATAAGTCAATGTAACTCAATGATTCAAAACCCAACTAATTTTCCAATGTCCTTTCAGAAAAGAAATCCACCATCCTTAACTCAAGGTTTTGGCTAAATGGAACTCCAATCAATACCAATGTTGTTTACTAAAGTGGTCTATTATCTTACTTGAGTACAAGCTGGTATGGTCTTTCCACAATCCAAGAATAAATGGAACTATGAAATCAGAACCATAAACATTTAATGTGCAACTTAAATTCAAGATGTGTGATGTAAATACTATATATTTTTAAATTTAGACATGCAGGCCCTTCAGAACAACGAGCCTGTGCCACCCAAATACCCCAATGACCCATGTATATTTTGAAGGGTGGAAGGAAACCAGTGTACCTGGAGCAAACCCACACAGACACGTATATAACATACAAACTCCACAGCGCAGGATTCAAGACTGGATTGTTGGTTTGGTAACCGTGCTTCCCAAAATGACACTTGCAGTCCAATTATAAAATTATAATGTATTCTTTAAACCTACTTCCTCTCACTTTGCAGCTCATCCTTTCTATTTTTCACTTCGTAATATTTCTTGTCAAGTTCTTCCACTCGTGATTTCATTTCAGCCAGATCTTGATCAAGTTTCTAGAGAACATCGAAAATACAAGTTAAATCTATTAATGTTGTCTGGCAAAAAGCTTAATTAAAACAAACAATAACTAAAACAACTTTGGAATTTTTGCACTGCATCTTCTCGACATGTGCAAAAGTACTAATGGAGTGGATCAAAATTAAAATGAAGATGATTTAATATTCAACAACTCAGAGGAGAAAAACTAGACTAAATTGTCTGAAGGACATATACTGATGATGTCAGTTTAAGACATGCACACCCAGAGCCAAGATAAGAGTAACTTTTATCTGAGAATTCCTTTAAGAGCGCAATACTAAAATTTCAATCCACTTTATGTACTCATTTTGTACTGGACTGTTCATCCAAAAGGTGACTTAGATGAAAGTGTAACCACTGAACCAAGGTTGACACAAGATTTTAATTTTGCTTTTGATTCAAAGCATTTTTCATGTTCAAATCTATCCTACCAATGCAATTTCAAGGAGTCGCCTTTATTTAGAATTCATTATAAAGGTAATAACGCAATTTGAAGAATAAGTCCTTTTAAAATAAATTGTCAAAGGGGTTGGTAACTCATAATAATGCTCAAAAGATAGGCAGAGATCTCAATCGTAGGTACATACACTGTACTGTTCCAAATTTTTCTCTTTGTTAGCTTCTGTATCCTCCAGGTCTTTGGTTATTGCAGCAATTTGTCTTTTTTTGTCATTGATAGCTTGATCAAGTGATTTCAACTCTTTTTTAATCCATTTATCTCTTTCTTCTTTTGATGTAAACTGACTTCCTCGACCCTGTTTAGCATACAAATCAGTCCTTTCCTGGGTGGCCTGTGCCAACCTAAGCAAATCAAAAGAAAATGAATGTCAACTACAAGATTACCAGGACCGCAAATAGTTCTCCCTCCATATAATCACAATGAACTTTTTTCATGGAGTGAACCATGCTTTTGGCTAAAATGATTTTCTTCAATATAGTACTATGGCGCACTGCTGTTTCAATGGCAACCATTCTTTCTTTTATATAAATTCAATATTGCAATATGCATCGTCAGTCTGGATAAAATGAATTTAGCATGGCAGATTTCAAACAACTACATGATGAACAAAAGCAAGTACAGAAAATTGCTATAATCTGTTGGCAACAGAACAAAAGCAAGCATTAGCAGGACAAACTGCAGAGGTCTCAGTTGTTCTCTGGGCCTATGGCCAAGTTATCTGTTGCACTGATTTAAGGAATTATGATCCAATCTTTCAAAAAATGAAATGCAAGTTCAAACTGCACCATTAGTTCAAATTACAGTAGTGAAGCAAATAGATTCTTAACTCACATCAAAAATGGCCAAGCTGCACAGAATGTGAATGATGAAGATGAAAGAAGATTCAATGCGAACAAAAATTTTGATTGAAAAAATTTAAGCAAATACCGCAGGAAGATTATCTATTTGTCCAGCAGAAAGAACTGTTCTCAGCTCCTTCTCTCCCATAAGTCATCACAAAATTAA
Source organism: Narcine bancroftii (assembly GCF_036971445.1). Classification (NCBI taxonomy): domain Eukaryota; kingdom Metazoa; phylum Chordata; class Chondrichthyes; order Torpediniformes; family Narcinidae; genus Narcine; species Narcine bancroftii. Next base: position 19,695,138 of record NC_091478.1, read on the forward strand.
CCAGTTTGGAGCAAGTATACAGTTTTAATTGACAAGACAAATACCCCATGACCTAAAATCCACGGTATTATACAATTTAATTCTAATATAGAAACTGCTTCAGTTGAATTTTCAACAATTTAAAGACTTTATAACTTTGTCACATAATATACACTCAACAGTGTAGTGCGCGTCGAAAGAACCAAAGACTTGTTGATCCAAACCAAGGCTTTTATTAACTAAAAGACTGGAGCACATCACAAGTAGGTTGACCTGTCCAGAATGACCTGGTCTGGCTAGGAGCAATCCTTTGAGACCTGCCAGTAGGTGGGGCTACACTCTCAGCCAATCACAGTCATCCTACACTACAATCTGTACATCTACACATTGGTGATAGAATCTGTACTATCACAAACACATTACAGTAATTTTAATTAACACAAAAAACATTAAATTATAAGCAGTAGACGTTTTAAAAGTGAAGTGGAATCAATAACGAAGTTACTCAAACAACAGATGGGATGCTCAGAAGCTCCATACTTTTTCTGATGACAATTCCAGATGTGTAACTAAACTAAAACAGGATCATGGAGAGAAATTGCTATACAGTGGATGTAAAGCTTGAAAATAAGAAAAACTGTACATTCTGTAAGTCCAAGATTTTTAAAAAAATTCTGGAACATCCAGCAGACAAGGCAGCAGCTATGTTAAAATGTCTGATCTGGAACCTTTTGAAAAAATATCCAGCATTTTCCAATTTTATTTATAGCTAAAAGTTTGGTTAGAGATGTTATGATTTTTTTTATTGCTATTCTTATCATGTATCCTCCCAACATATTGTTAGTCAAATGGTTCAGGTGTGGTTGCAATGCTTGGTTGTAGTAGAACATTTCTGCTGACGTAATAAATCATCTGCAAGAAGAATTAGGCATGCCTTGAAATCAAGTTTGAAAAAAAAAATCTTTAAATAGCATCAGAAGGTTCTATTTTAATTAACAAATTCTTGCCCCAAGAAAATTGAACAAAATGAAAAAAAGCACGCTGAATCTATGGGTTAGAAACAGGCTTGAATATTCCATGAATTCTATTTTGGTCATGTGCCCTGAAAACATCTGGCAAGCATTCAGATTTGGAAGTCACATTGATAGTAGTTCATCAAAATAAACTATCATTTATAGTTACACATTAAATTTGACAGCCATCTAAAGGAATCAAAATTACAACCATCTGGAAACTAAAGCTTCTGAGCATCTCAATGTGTTATTAGCACCTCTAAATGACCACTACCTCTATGTTCAAGAACAGTTTCATTCCAACAGCTATCAAACTCTTGAACCTCTCTTTGTTACACTAAAGATGGACTGTCTACACTACTGCGAAGTTACTTTTTCTTGCACTTGGATAACTGTGTATATTGTCTACCTTTTATATTCATTGTCCCTTTTAATTCAATATACACTATTATAACCTCTTTTCAAAATGAAATACCTGTTCAGCTGCAGCAAATAAGAATTTCTAAGCATATTGCAGGAAGTATATGATAATAAACTTGCCACAGTACCCTTATCAGCCAACTATTGGATCCCTATTGGAGCACAATGACCCCTGCTGAAAAATTCAAATAGGCCAAGTATTAAGCAAAGCATTTTCCTGAAACAAGTAACAAAAGCAGCAGCATGCAATGCTATCACAAGTCTGCCGATGCTAAAATGATCCAAGCTGAACTCCAACAAGTTATTTAATTCTGGTCAAACCATTTTCTACAGACCTTGCTATCCCATTTTCTTCCTTCTCTTTAACAGCACTGAATTTTGGTTCTGTTTCCGCCAGTTCTTTTTGCTTCTCTTCTATTTTTTCCAGCAACTTTTGCCTTTCTTTCAAAAGACGTTTCTACAAATAAAAATGTTAAGGTAAAACACGTATAAAACTTTAATGCATATTTCTAATTTTAAATTAATGACAATTCTATGGCTAAATATGATGGATTCTGTATGACACACTGAACAGAACTAAATGAGGAAATTTGCAAACTACGCCCACATTATGATTTCCATCAGTAAGCCAATGCATCATGGGTTTCCAGTGGAGGTACTACAGGATTTAAGTGCCTCTTACTACCTGTACTGTTATAAGTGTGGGCTAGTAGAGACAGTGTCTTTGGATTTTGAATATCCACCTGAACATGGGGACTTCAATAAAGCAACTTAATTAGTAAACTACAGAAAGTAATACTGGAAACATCTTTGCTATACACTATTTTTTATAGAGTTAATTTTACTTAAGGTAGTGTAATGTTTACATTTAATACAGCATTCCCCAACATACATCCGAGTTCTGTTCTAAGCAACCGCTTGGATCTCAAAATGGATGCAAGTCGGACGTTTGTGAGCATGGCATGTAGTCCCCACACTGATTCCATTGTCCCACACTCTCCCAACAGCCTACTGTACCAGTACAGCATTATTTTATCTTGAAAACTGAGAGATGCTGTGATGTACACAATGCCAGGATATCATCTGATGGTCACGATCATATGCGTGCAGCTGTTAGCACTGGTAGACATACAACCAAGCGCAATTTTTATATTTACATATTTTTTCTTTATTTTTTAAAATTTACACAATATTTTTTTGGTTATATGTATGGATGGTCATAAGTAGGGGAGAGGCTGTATTTCAAATCTATAATTACCGTAACTGTGTACAAGTATATTGCAAGAGAAGTCAGATGTTTGATTCTCATCTACAGATGACAGTTGATTTTAAGGAAAATGATAATCAAGTATTTTTGGACTTCGCTGGTTTATTGATGCACGTATTAATTGACTAACATTGTTCAATTGCAAACAAACTACATTTAAGGTAATTTGATGCATCTTAAAAATCCTTTGATCTCTTCAGCTGCTGATGTACCTTACTATACATCTTATATTAACATATTATATTGAAGATTCTCTTGCACTCAATTTACACCTTTAAAATTGAATGATTAATGCAGATTATTTTGAACAATGAATCAATGAAAAGGCCAGAAAGGGAAATACTAAAGGGCAGTGTCTATTTGTGTCTCATTGGGCCTTTAAAAATAGATTGTGCTATTTAACGTTAAAGGTGCTTGTATAAATGCAAAATATCAGAAAAACTCTGATCACTCAGTTCACAAGCCACCCTTTCAATATCCTTGTTTTAAAAAAAAATGGATCTAGTCTGAAGCCAAACCAATACCAAAAAATCTATTTGTTAGAGATGTTAAACAGAAAAAAGAATCATGCAATAATTAACTACACAAAGCAGCCAGTCAATCTATGTTTCTAAAGCTGCTCAAACCCTTAGAGCAATCCAGTACATCCCATTCTCCTTCTCTTTTCTCCCTCCTCCACAGTCCAGCATATTTGTAATATTTAAATATTTATTCAGTTCCTATTTGAAAACTATAACTAAATACATATCCAGGTAGTATTCTCTGTTCAGTACCAATCATTACACAATAAGTTTTCCTTACATCATCCTTGGCAGTTTTTTCACTTAAACTTATGAAATTCCATAGGAATGGAATTTCTTCTGAGAACACATTTTGACATAAAAAGGCATTCCTGTATTTCTCTCTCTGACACTAACTTGTCTTTTATATCAAGAAATAATTTTTCTCAAGTCTAATGTTCCCTTTCATTAAAATGTATAATAATAGTTAAACCGATGGCCAAAGAAGCAGGGAACTCCAATTCTTGCAAAAGCCTGGTTACTCTGTGATCCATATTTCTCTTTTGACCTCACCACCACCACCCTTTCCCCCCCCCCCAACCCCTCTCATTAGATAGTTAATCTCATCATTCCATTACCCTTTGTTCACTGTTTCCAGCCAATTCATCTTGCAGATCCTTTGTCCTCAACTCAAGCTTTGTCCTCTGTTTAATCTGCTCTTGCCGTTCATGAGTTAGTTGCTCTTTCTCTTCCTTCATTGATGAGATTTTTGCTCTCAGTTCACGTGCCACTCTTTCAATATCCTAGTTTTTGAAAAAGATGCTCATTTCAACTACAAGTGGTAAGACAAACAATGCTACATCCGACTTAGTACAAGATCAGTTGAATAACACATCCTGTTGCAGAAAAAAAACTTCCAAAATTTTAATTGGGCATATGTAAGTTAATGGACTAAACTTATTTTATATTTAAAGGTACATTAAATCTAATAAAACTCGTACTCTTAAAAGTTGTATCTTAAGATGTCCTGCACATTACCTGTTAAATCTAAATCAAAACAAATGTCAAAGGCAAAAAGCAGGATTTCTGCAACTCATGTGAAGGATCTTTTCTGTAATTCAGACCATGTTAGGAAATGTTTTGGTTGACATAACTTTCATTCAGAAATCATAATAAAGCAAATAGGGCAAGAAAAATGGTCAGGAAAAAAGATCAAGAAAATATTACCTCCATCTTATCTCTAGCTTCTTGCTGTGCATCACGCAGTTGCCTTGACTTCTCACCACTGGTCTCTCGTTTTGCAGAAAGCTGTAGAAAGATAAAAGTTCTGCTTCAATCATCCAAAGAGAAAAAAATATATAGAAAAATGATTTATCAAATTAACTAACTGAATTCTTAACAAGAAATTCAATCACTGTGAGAAATTTCAAGCTCCCGATACAAGCTCTTAAAAATTGTAAAATAAAAGCCCACTACAAAGTTGGATCTAATTAAGAATACCAGAGAAGCTGAAACACCTGGGGGGGGGGGGGGGGAAAAATATGGGGAAAGGATAGATGAAAACCAACACCACATGATTTGGGACTATTTTCCTCCCAATCGATTTTTCTAATACATATTACATTAATCAGTACTGTAGATACAAGTCCTGGACACAGTGAAAATTTAAACCAACCTGAAAGTGCAATGACACAAAATATATAGCTCCCTCTTACCTCATCAAGTTTGGCACGAGTCTCATTCAGTTCTTGATTGTAAATAGTATATTCCAGTGCTCTTCTCATCTTATCCCATTTCTGATATTGTGCCAACTCTTCCTTTTCATCTTCTAGTGTATGCAGACGTTCCTCGATATATTTCAACAATTCATTGATCTTTTCTCTTTTACCCTCTGCAAAATACACAAAATGATAATTGGTGCACTTATAAAATAAATGCTAAACATCAGATTAAAAATTCATGGACAAATTGCTTGCACTATTGTTTTAAAATTAAACCATTTTTAAATTCTCAGAATCCCTTTGCAACACCACTCATCTACATAGGCAGCCACATGAAAAATAAAATTTATTCTGCCTCCATTCCAACATCTCCAAGCTCTAGAAAACACAGTTTAAACTATAATTATTCCAACATTGATAACATGTTATATTCTTAACCAAACACCTATAAAAACCAAGATGAAGCCACCAATATATTTATCACAAGACTGCTATCACAAGTTATAAAGTTTGCATTCTCAACATCACGATCTGACATACTTGCAATGCTTATTTAATCCAACCAAGATCTGGGACATGTTTATTTCACTAACATCACAGTGAGCTAACACAAAACACAAGTTATACAATCAGAAGGCACCAAAGAATATCCATGAACAAACGAGTGTGTTCATTAATGCTGAAAAGATTAAAGGAGATCTGACATTTGAATAACTCCCCAAAATATGCAAGTTTTTCTTTTCAATTTCCATCTCATTATTGAAAGAATAACTAATTGGATCTTATTCAGTGTTGGTTCATTCCTAATGAGCAAAATAGCCTCCTATATCATTCAATGCACCATCAAGAAAGGCAATCAATAAACAAAATAGAAGAGCTCCAACAAAAGGTAATCCTGAAAATTTACTTTAGACATTTGGCATGGTAACAGGCCACTTCGGCCCACAAGCCTGTGCCGCCTAATTACACCCAATTAACCTGAAACCCTGGTACTTTTAGAATGGTGGGAGGACACAGAGAGAACGTACAAACTCATTATTGACAGTGCAGGATTCGAACCCCTGTCCCAATCGCTGGCATTGTAACAGCATTGCACATATGTACCTTTTATTATTTCAACTTTGGTTAAAAAAAATTGTCAAAAGAGAGTTGGAGCTTGCTTACCAGTTTCTTTCATCAGATTGATACTCTCCTCTTTACGTTCATCATATACTCTTGTACCAGCAACTTCCCTCAAAAGTTTCAGTCGTTGAGAGTCTGGTGCTGTTGCCATTTGATTAATCTAATCCAAACAGATACAAACATTCATATGCATACATTTTTAAAGATGGCGGAGAAAATATTCACTTCTCTGCAACATTAATGGAAATGACTGAAGTCACATAAAAAGTCTGCAACAATCTCCAAGGCCCATTTCAAAGTATCATTTCAAAAACACATGATAAACTGATTGCTCAAGCTGCAATAAATTCAAGACCCTGCATTGAAAGAAATACAATTTATCCCATTCAGAAAACAGCAACATCTTGGAGACACGATAGAGCTTCATCAAGGTCTAGGTTCCCACAGAAGCAGCAATAACTGGATAATGTAAAAATCAATAATGGGGTGATGGTGGACAAGATGCAAATTGGCCAAATGGCTTGAAGATTACATGGTGTAACATAGCAATCCCATAAATATTTTGCCATGTGCCATATTAACCAGTCTTTAAATATGATCAGATTCCCGAAAGCTATAAATGTATAATACATATAAAGAGCCATAATTTTATGCTTTAGTTTTCAAATTATGATTCAAATACATATTACACCCCTTCAGAAAATGCTGCAAAAAGTTGAGTTAATTAAACAATCTAGCTTTTATACCAAGGTGATGATTCATGCTGAATTCATAGTGAGTAAGACAAAGCAAAAATGAATCATACAGTGACTATTCCAAACCAACCAAAGTGGAATAAATAATTGATAAACAATGCAAGTGTGGAAAGCTATCCTAAAATTTACACGCTCAAAACTATTTTTTGCCCCACAAGCAACCTGCAAATTATCATCTTGTTAATGAGCAAAGGGGCTTGTGATATTTACTACAAAACATTTTATATTCCACCTGCTGGTAGATATTCTGCAACAGACAAAATAATGATGGATTTGTGGAACAAGTTTCATTAAGCTACTAAACAATAACAGTTCAATTTTAGTAAGGAACTATTTTGATGTCCATTTTAAAGCAGCATATTAAGTTACATTTTTATTTCTAAATGGGCAGTTTATATTTGGAACTTTTAAATTCTAAGTGGACTTCAGGAGGAAATCAGGAGAACACGAACTGATCCTCATCAAGGGGTCAGCAGTGGAGAGGGTCAAGAACTTCAAATTCCAGGGTCTCAACATCTCCGAGGATCTGACCTAGAGCCTCCATCTCGATGCAATCACAAAGAAAGTGGGCCAGAAACTACACTGTGAGGAATTTGAGGAGATTCAATATGTCACAAAAAACTCTAAAACTTACAGGTTAGAGCATTCTGACTGGTTGCACCTCTGTTTGGTACAGAGGTGCCAATGCTCAGGAAAAAACTCCACAGGGTTGTTAATCCGGCCTGTGACATCATGGGCACCAAGTCTTCACCTCATCGAGAATATCGACAAAAGGCAGTATCTTGAGAAAACAGCCTTTATCCTCAAAGACCCCCACCACCCAGGCCATCCCCTCCTCACTCTGTTACCATAGGGAAATAGGTACAGGAGCCTGAAGATGAGGACTCAGGGGCACAAGGACAGCTTCTTCCCCTCTGCCATCAGATTTCTGATTAAATTATGAACCACATACCAGCTTTGCATTGACTTTTTCATTCACTATTTTTATCGATTTTGTATGGTGGTTTATATAAATGGCCTCAAAACAACAAATTTCGTGACACATCCATGACAATAAATTCTGATAAATTATTATTTACCCTACACTCAAACTTCTGAAATAAAAAAAAATTCGACGCAACAAAAATAATCAAATTTACACACAAAGGAAAATACATGGATCTGTATCAATGTGATCTGGCATTTGGTGGGACTCCCAATTTTCACCTAATGAACAAAATTGTAACACAAGTCAATTATTTGTTCATACCATTTATGATTTAAAATGTTATAATCACAATACAAAATTTATCATTATGAGTAAAAGGGTATGAGATTCAATGGGTATATGCTAGGTTAAATAACTCTCTCTAAGTTGGTGAGATAGCATGAGCCTCTTCACCCTTAATCACAGCTGTCATTCGGTTTAATCTATTTTTGTGTTCTGACATTTTTTACATCGTGAAAGGCTCCCAGAGAAAAGTAACATTCAAAGCAGCATTAGAAACACCGAAATGTTGGAGGAACTCAGCGGGTCTTGCACCGTCCATAGGAGCAAAAGATATAGAAGTGGAAGTTTCGATTCTGAGCCCTCCGTTGAGGTAAAAGTAAAAAATCAGGCAGGCGCATAAATTAAAAGGGAAAAAAAATTATACAGCTATGGACGCTGCAAGACCTGCTGAGTTCCTCCAGTGTTTCTTTTTCTACAAGAAAGAGTCTGCAGTCCTGCATTCACACTTAATGAGAGAAAGCTGCACGATGCTAGCAGATTGTTATATCTGTTCAAAACGCAGTCAAGGAGGATATGTGGATTGAGCCATTAAGATAAGCAAAAAAATTCATTTTCTGCTGTCCTGCAGATCCAGACCACTATAAGCACAAAACGCATCAATTATCTTCAATCTCTCAACTGCATTGTTGACTCCAGAATACTATTTGATATGCCAGGCTTCAACTTTGTTTCATCAGGAGTGCAACATCAGAAGCACAATTTAACAAAACTTTGATCCACGAGTTCTGCATCGAAAAATGAGTGCTGTGGAGCTGCTGTTACAGCAACGCTGCTGGTGTGGACTCGTGGAGTGTGGGTACCAGAGATACAGTGTTCTCCCACAAAGTCCAACCTCCCAATCTGACCATTGTTGCCTCTGTACAGGTTTTAAACAGCCTGTTAAAGGAGCCAATGGTGGTTTTATTTAAAATCCTGCGATTGCAGGATATGGACCAAAGATTGCAGCCATTTTGATCGGCGGTATCCATGAGGTGGTGGGCTATTGCTTACTCGTGGCGTGGAACCCACGCAGGCTTAGAGCTACTGGAGACTGTGGTCAAAGAATTCACACCAGGCTGTGGATTGCTGGAGACTGCCTCGATATTGGCTGAAGGGGTACCAGGTATTGGAACCAGGATGTGAGAGAGTGCCAAGGGTTTCCTGATCATGACAGAGGTTAGGATCTGGAGCTTGGGTTGCCATTGGTTTGGATTGGACACTGTGTGGTTATGGGAGACCTGGAGGTGAATCCATGAACACTCGTTGCTTCTGAGGGGACCATCTTTTGCTTCTCTATCTCTATCTGTAAGAGGCACCTGGCAATTTCTACTGATGACAAATCGGTTTGTCTTAAGGCTAATTTGTGTAATATCTCACTGTTTTTATTATGACTTTAAAGGAAGCTTGAATCTTGACTTTCACTTGGACAGAAATAGCAAACAGCAGACACCATACAGTATTCCAATGGCAAGCAATGAGAAATTGGAGGGAGTCATTGGGACAGAGAGCATCCATGGTTAGAAATGGGTTCAGTCAACATTTTTAGTCAGGGCGCTTTCTCAAGACTAAGGTGGAAGGTGACATCAAAGGAAAAAAACTAGAAAGTGCCTGAGATAATTAAGGATTGGATAAAAAGATGGGAGAAAAGTAAAGACAGCAAGGGTTCGAGTGAAAGGTAGAAAAGAGTTGAAAATAGAAGGACCTGATAGGGTTAGGGGTTTACCTAAAAGTCAGTATTTATGCCATTGAGTTTAAGGCTACCCAGCAAGAATATATGCTAATCTTCAAGTCTACATTTAGCCTGGGTGAGGATGAGGACAGACACATCTGTGGGCATGGTAAGGGGAATTCAAATGATTAGCAACTGAGAGTTCTTGCTTAGATCAACAGACAAGAGAGCAGGCCTATGGACCCAAGCTAGGATTCCTGATTGAAAACCATTTTAATTCCCCTTAACATACCTACAGAGAGATGTCTAAACAAAGCCTCATTAATTGCAAAGTTGAGGCTAAATGCAAGCATAAGAAACATCAGGTCACATTCCTCCTGGGCAGCCTTAAACTCCATGTCATGAACATTTGATTTTTCCGATTTTAGGTAACCTCTGCCTTTATCTGGTTCCACCTCAACTATACCCTTTTCCATTTTAATTTTTCTCTCCAATTCTTCCCCATCTCGACCAATTTCCCATCATCTTTTAGCCCAGTGGATCTCAATCTTTTTCTTTCCACTCACATACCACTTTAAGTAATCCCTACGCCATAGGTGCTCTGTGATAGTAAGGGATTGCTTACGGAGGGATTGTATGTGAGTGGGAAGGGAAGGTTGACCCAATTGTTACTGAAATATTTTGCTTGAGAAAAATTATCACTGGTCCATTTCCTTTGGAGTTCTGAAACCTTGCAAATAACGAGTCAAGAAAAATTATCATTGGTCCATTTCCTTTGGAGTTCTGAAACCTTGCACATAACGAGTCAATTAAGTACGATTAAAATAGAGGTTTTCAATTTTTTTCTTTCCACCCACTTACCATCTTAAGCAATCCCTTACTAATCCCAAAGCACCTATGGCATGGGGAATACTTAAAGTGATATGTGAGTGGAAAGAAAAAAGGTTGGGAACCACTGTTTTAACCTGTCCCTAGCTTCTTCCCCAACTCTCATCTCCCCCCACCTTGATCACACCCTCCCACCTTAGTCTTGATAAAGAGTTCCAACGCAAAACATTGCCTGAAACCATTTCTACCAATGGATGCTGCCTGGCCTGCCTTAAATCCCTCCAGCTTCTCATCGTTTGTTCAGATTCCAACATTTGCAGCTTTTTTGTGTATCCCTGACAATTTGCCACTTTCGGACAACAGAAATGCAAGTCCTTTGTGCCATCAGCAGCAACTAAAGAATATTCAGGCATTGGGTGGCAAGATTTGCAATGGCCCAGTGATATTTTTGTTTTGGGGGAGGGGGTTCTCAAAGAGTATGCAAAATAATTATGAAAATTACTCGTCCTCTTCCATCTGCTCTGCCTGTAAAGTCAATTTCAATCTCAGTCAATCTCAAAATAGTGTCAGATGTCAAATCTGTACAACTCTTACCACACAAAACAATTGCACATTTCTCTTGCCCAGTTACACACCCATGACAAAATAACAGCAGACAAATCCTCACAGTTGAAAGGAACAGAACGCTTTTGAGACAAGTATAGTCATCATATTAACTTTGCCAGGTTAAAATGGACTCCATGAAAACTGTGCATGTCCTTTTTTTCCCCCTCTAACCTAATTAAATTGTCCACCAAAACAGTCTCAGAAGGATGTTAACTTTTATTTCATAAATCACTATAGGAAGATAGCTCTTTAGATTGCAGATAATTGAAAATGGACCTTGTTGGCAATAATCAAAAACTCGTAACACGTTAAACCAAACTGATTAGGCCCTTTATGTAATTCAGACCAATTTGGCTGCCAGAGTTCAAAGATTACATATTTTAACATGTTACGAGTTTTTGATAATGACCAAAAGAAAAATAGGAATTAAATTAATTTGAAATGAAAGTAAATTGAAAAAGATTTTACAATGTACAAGAGAAACCCCTGTAAAAATATTCTTTAATCAGAAAAAGGAACTTGCACTTTAAATTACCTTTCCTTGCTTAACAATGTAGTAAGGATTGCTTCTGGAAAACCCAGCACTCTCCAAAAGATTCATCACATCATTCTTCCTAATGAACAAATACAAGATTGAAGTATGAAATTAAATTTGAGATTCTAGACACAAAAATATCCCAACAAACCATCTGAAGCAATGCAAATGTATAGCTACCAACCTTATATATAAAAAAATCATACCATCACATAACAATGTCTCACATTTCAAAATGTAATGACCTTTTAGAAACAGTCAACATTTTTTAAAATGTTACATTTAACCTCATGTATGAAGAGGCTAACTTGAGTTAGTGTGTGAGCAGCATATCACAAGGAAATAGCAATTATCAGCGGGGTGCCTAACCTCAGTCACTAGTGAATTTGTCTTTCCACCTTCTTAACTTGGCACTATCACTTGGCACTACTGCAACTAGTTCCCAGATTCCTTGTCAAAAAAAACCTAATACTAAAAAAACCATTGATAACCTTGACAATAAATTTACGATGTCTACCAGACATCTGCTATAAAATTCATCATTAGGACAGAGACATTACAGTTAAGGCCAGTATTTTCTGCCTTTCTTCAGTTTCCCTGAGACAGTCGAGCCAGTCTGCTTTTCTGAACCACAAAGCAGTTTAAGATAACCAAGTGGCCTGCTAGGCAATTTCAAAACAGCTGAGAGACAACAATCTTGGAGTGGGAATTGAGATGCATAGAAGATGGAACAGGTAAGGATGTCAAATTTGTTTCCCTAAAATGACATGAATTAGGTGGACTTGTTTATCAATGTGACACCTTCATGGTCACTTACAAGATGAACATTTCTTCATCAAATTAAAATCCAAATGATTTTCTTTTGAATTAGAAGTCCAACCCACTGGTACAAGTCCAGGAGCATTACCATCTTCTATTCGGTACCAGACGATAAAATAGTTTCATAAATCAGTCATCAAAACTTAAATTATCTTAATACACTTCAATAAATTAGAAGTAGAAGAACTTTTAGAGCTGCATGTATTAGTTTTTATTTCTCTTATGGCTAAGTGGGCAGTGTTGCTCGGATGGAGGGACGTTGCGCCGCCTAAACGTGCTCAATGGCTATGTGAAGTCATGTTTAAATTTAGAGAAGATTAGATGCTCAATTTCCAATTTGAATTTAAATTTTCAAATACTGTGGAGACCATTTTTGAATTAATTTTGGATTTGTTACGAAGCTAGAAGTATTGACTAATGAAGTAATTTATCACTCTAATAAGAATTGTCTTCTTTTTCGTTTTTTTAAGCCAAACAGCTTCTTTCTTGGCAGTGGGTTTAGATTTTCCTTTTTTTTTAAAATAAAAAAATATCAAAACAATATAATCTGTTTGATTAAAATGTGAGTACCTTGGATGAAATGATATGATTTAAGTATAATGTATCCTTTTGAACTTTAACATAGATCCATATGTACTCTGTATTTTTGGATGTGAAATTTCAATGTTAATAAAAATAGTGAAAAAGAAATAGAAACTTTTAAACCTACGTCACCATTTTCTTGTCCAGAAAATACTGATCCTTCTTTGCCCCAATAACACGACGAAGAGAAACCTCTTCTTTGTCAATCTACGAAATGACAAATATAATTCTTTAACAATTATAAACTATGCTATCAGAATACATTTCTCCAGATCCTAAACACAAAATTAAAATAGCATCTCAATCAGGACAATGATTTCGAAGTTTTGTTGCCATGATATTTACAGTACAACTCCAATTATATGAAATTGGATTGTCCAAAATCCTAATTTATCCAAATTTTTAACAGAGCAGAATTGACCTCATGGGTTGAAAAAGATTCACTCGACATGAAATTAGAACGATTGTCCTCATTTCAGGTAACTCCTTCCCCCTCTCTTTTCATTCCTTCTTTACCTTCCCCTATTGACTTTTCTCTCCAACTCTCCCTCTCAAACTGCTTGCCACCGTCTCCCAGCCGCAAGTGGTCGGAAGAATCCCCGGTATGCGTGTGTAGTAGGCTTAGGGGAAGATATGGAGTTGAGACTCAGGAGTCAGGAGCTACGGTGACTGGGGAGGCAGGAGCCCGTTGACTCGCCAGTGAGTGTTGTACCAGCCCGTGGATCGGCAGCGGTTGGGACATGTTGGTGAACGGTGATTTTTATTTTGGTGAGAATTAAATATTATTTTAGAGCTTAAAGTTTTCCCTTGTTGTTTGTTATTGGTTAAACAGTGATACAAGTGATTGGCTGTTACTACTGGGCTGTTTTTAAAAAATGACCAGTTCTCCAAAAAACATTTATCTGACATAGGCCCAATCTTGACCATTTAGCATAATCAGATTTGTACTTTATTTTCATTTTCCTAAGTTTTTTCCATTTCCATACAATCAGATTCATATACATACAACTTTTGTAAATCACTGATAAAAATTAGCATTCAACTCCCAATTTGCTCCTTTTAATATCACTACATAATCAGACATGAAAAAGGGTAGAATATCCAACATGTACAGATTTCTTTGGTCCACCTCCCACCAGTATGTGCGTATAAACGTGTGCATGGACACACACACACAAATATAGTACAGTATGTTTAATTTTAACTTGTTCATTTACTAAACACAAGATTAAGCTTCTCCATCATACTCAGCAGGTCATGACCATATAACCATATACAGCACAGAACAGGCCAGTTTGGCCCTACTAGTCCATGCCGGAATAAATCCCCACCCTCCAAGTCCCACTGACCAGCACCTGGTCCATACCCCTCCAATCCTCTCCCCTCCATGTAATTATCCAGTATTTCCTTAAATGTAAATAACATCCCTGCTTCAACCACCTCCGCCAGAAGCTTATTCCACATCCCAACCACCTTTTGCGTGAAGAAATTTCCCCTCATGTTCCCCTTCTAATTTTCCCCCTTTAATCTCAAACCATGGCCTCTGGTTTGAATATCTCCCGCTCTTAATTGGAAAAGCCTATCCACATTGACTCTCTCTGTCACTTTTAAAATCTTGAACACCTCCATCAAATCCCCCCCTCAATCTTCTACGCTCCAGAGAAAAAAGCCCCAGGCTGCTCAACCTTTCTCTGTAACTCAAACCCTGACATCCTGTCAACATTCTCGTGAACCTTCTCTGCACTCTCTCTATTTTGTTGACCTCAAGTTTGTCTGTACATCTTGCTTTCCACAGGAGTACCAGGAAAAGAGAAAGGAAGCAAGCCTATCCCAAATCAGGAGTAACAGGGAAAGAGAAAGGAAACAAGCCTATCCCAAATGATGTTTGAACATTTGACAAATACTGCATTAATCATGACATGACTCGTGGCCTGGTTTCTAGGAGCACGTTTCTCTCCTAATTAAAAGGCATGGTTACAGAGGCCTCTCGCAACAGGAAGAAAGCAACATAGGAAAATATATACAATTAAGTTAACACAATATTTATTTCAACTCGATGAATAATCCACTTACAGGTAACCGGTTGTCTGAATTGTCAAATATTATTTCAACAAATGCAGAAATAACACGAGGTCCAGTTCCTTCCTAAAGGGCATTCAAAAATGTTAATAAATAGTCAAAAATTCAACTGAATTCCAGAACAGAAGGCCTTAATGAGTAAAATAGACTGAAAATAAAAACACTAGAAATTTGAAATAAAAATAGAACATGGCAGGAAAATTCAGATCATGTGGTATCATGGTAAGACAAACAGTTAATGTTTCAGGCTGAAGATACTGTGCTTCACAGAATCTGATAAATCGTCTTCAACCTGAAATATTAACAACTTTCCACAGATGCTGACTGACCTGTTGATATTTTCAGCAAATGACAAACTGTCAGAAGAACTCAGAGTGTCAAGACACAGTCAACGTTTCAGGTTGAGATCTCATCTCACGTCACTGGCCATAACTTTGCAGAGGCTGTATGCCTAATGAGTTCTTTCAGCCGTTCATCTTTTGCTCTAGATTCCAGCATCTACAATCTCATTGCCTGTTGATTTTTTTTTCCCCTCAAGGAGATAAATAGGAGACTGCGGATGCTGGAATCTGAAGCCAACACAATCTGCTGGAGGAACTCAGCAGATCAAACAGCAACAGTGGGGGGGGAATAATAGTCAACGTTTAAAGATTTTCCAGCATTGGTTTTAATAAATGAAAAACAGATTGAACAGTTTCCTCAATTAAATAAACACAAAGGAAAATTGAATAAGTAGAAATACACAATTCTATTAAATTAATAAACAGATTTTGCATTTGTAACAAGATAATTGACCTGAAAAAATACATTTTTTTAATCTCAAGTGCTTTATTTCCAGAATATATTCAATGTTTTCTATTTTTGATTTTGCTCCAGCTTCTGTTAAGCCTAGAATTGCAGGATTCTCAGTCATACTATTGTGTAAGTACTGTATACCAAGTAATAAACAAAAGAAAGATGACTACCTCAGCCATTAGAACCATGAGTATTAATCATGGTTTAAAAAGTTATCAAACATATTTATAGGAACAATTTTCTCAAAATAAAGTTCCACAAAATATTGTGTTTAATTAACAATCATAGATGAACTATTATGGGTCCACTTACATGTAGCAGAGCAAGTCTTTGCTCTGGACGAAGATGGCTGAACTCATCGCTAAGCACAAACTGGATAGCTACAAGTATTAAATAATGGAAGATAACAGAAAGAAAAAAAGTTATATCAAATAAATAAATGTCTTCTTTTCCTAACAAAAGACAGCCATTTGGCATTGATAATATGAAAGAAAAAAAGTTATATCAAATAAATAAATGTCTTCTTTTCCTAACAAAAGACAGCCATTTGGCATTGATAATATGCTCACTCTTAGAACACCTTCAATACCATTCCCTTGTTTATTACCCTATAGTCTATTCTCTATGACATACCCATCAACTTCCCTGATTTTTCTGCCATCTCGTTACTTTAGAGGTATTAACCTACCAGCATACAGTAAGTTTCTGATTAACCAAAAATCAATCGATCAAAAATCCGAAAGCTTTTTCAGGTGAGACAATGTCACAATTTGAAAAAAAGTTGGAAAAAAATTTACCCACCATGCACAAGTGGGGCTACAGGGAATCAGTTTTATAAAGGAGGCATTTGTTCACAGATTACACAATGAAGGATAGCACTGATCAATTTATTTATTTACATTTTTTTGCCATCAGATACTGCAACTTTTTGATACATTGCATTGTAGCATTCTCAGAATTTGAATTGAATATTGCGCTCTCTCCCCACGCACCCAAGTTGCACTCTCTCCCTGCCCGAGCCGCGCTCTCTCTCCCCTCTCGCCACCTGAGCTGCACTATCTCTGGGTGCAAAGAAAATGTTTGAAAACCACTGTTTTAATCGTACCTAAATGACTCAATATGTGCACAGTTTCATAACTCCAAAGGAAATGGGCCAATGACAATTTTTCTCAAGCAAAATATTTCACTAACACTTGGGTCTGGAGCAGTGATTCTCAACCTTCCCTTCCCGTACCACCTTTAGCAATCCCTTATTAATCACAGAGCACCGATGGCAGAGGGATTACTTAAAGTGGTATGTGAGTGGAAAGAAAAAGGTTGAGAACTACTCGAACTGAAACCAAAATGTTTGTGGAAAAAAAATCCTATTCCGTAGCAAGGCATAACCTCGACGACAATAAAATAATTTTTTGTTTTGTAAAATCAAGCAGCTGCTATTTTTCAGATGACTGACTTAGTTAAACAATATTGATCAGAAAATGGCAGCAATTCTCTAAATTAATTGGTAGGTATTCAGAAAATGTTATTACACCAACTAAGATTACCACCTAAAAAACTTTATAAACTTAAGCTTCATCAACTATTTTCCTTCTAAAGACGTCAGCCGAGAAAATAAGCAAGATACTTTTACATACACCATTCCATACAGCATTACAACAGCATTCCAGTCCCTGGCCAAAAAAATTAGAGAACTACCAACCCAATATTTCCACCTTCCCCAATTAAGCTTCCAATCTAGAATTCTTATACCATCATACAAACAAGGCCCCTCATTTATTCCTGTACTCAACAAAATAATTGCCAATCTGATTGCAACCTGAAGACCCAACTCCACGGTAACCTTTCACCCCTCTACTCATCAAGTGCATACCTAGGTCTTAAATAGGCTCAAAGACAATTTCCACCACCATATGAGGAAGGCCATTCCAAAGTTATAGACCTCTCAAAGGAAAATATTTCACCTTATCCATCTTATTTGAGAAATTCCTTATTTTTAATTGGTGGGCACGAATTCTAGACTTATCCACAAGAGGAAACATCCTCACCTCATCTACCCTGTCAAGAGAGCTTGGGATTTTTAAATGCTCAATCAAGTTCCCTTTTGTTCTGTTGAAATTCACCAAGACAGCCTTCCTCATTAAATAACCTATCCTATGCATTGCAGTACTTTATCTTAATCCCTGTTCAACATACTGGTTACTCCTGCTATTCCCTTAAAAAGTACTGCCAATAACACAAGATCATAAACCAAGTGTATAAATTCACGAAATTCCCAAATCCAAGATGGTTGCCATTTTCGAGCTAATAAATCTAATTCACCTAAAGCATATGCTAAAAAAAATTTCTAAGTAAAAACAAATCCTGATATAAAGAATCAGACCTTACCATAGAAGAAGTTACTTTTTCCAGATCCATTCCGACCAACTAAACAAATAAAAATAAATATTAAAATTCTTTATTTCCACTGTATAAATTTTTCATTTATTATTGACAAACCGATAAAATCAAAATCAGTACTGAAATATAAAATTAAAAGGGTTTGAGGTCACATGCTATTTCCTCTAGCTTATACTAAGTTTGGCACTGATTATCCAAATTTAAATTTATTTACAGCACAGTAGAAGCCAATTCTGGCCACTTCAACCCACGCCACCCAATTTATCCAAAATTACCCTACATCCCGTTGCATATTGGAGGGTGGGAAGAAACTGGAGCACCCAGGAAGGCCTAAGCAGACATAGAACATACAAACTCCTTAAAGACAGCAATGATTTGAACCCAGGTCACTACTACTGTAATAATGCACTACCAACATTGGTCCTATATCAAGACAAGCATTCCACCAGTGGTTTTAAAATACAAAACAGATATATAACATCACTTTATGAGCACAAACTTTGATTTATACAAAACTAGGATTTAATTTCTGTTTATTGATATAAATTGGGCTAATAACGAAGGTTTTTGTTCTTTCAGAAACTATTTCAAAGTCTCTATACCTAGCATGAAACAGGAATTGGGAGCATCATCACTACAAGGATGTATTTTTGTCTCTCATTTGAAATATCATATCACAGTAACTCCATAACAAGCATGACACACTTTTTCAGGTGTATTGTGCAGAGAAGAGCATTATCTACGATGATCCAATAGCACATTTTATGCATAATAGCTCATAAAAGTAAAACAAGTCACTGTTATCAGTTTACACCATCATTTAAAAATTGCATTTTATTTCCCCAGCTATATTTGAGGCTCTATCTTCGCAGCAGTCAATTAACTTCTGCTTTCAATAATCTATAAATGACATTTAATACTATGTCCTCACAGCTCCAGATTAAATTCTACACCAAAGTTATTTCTTGCTGTGAGAAGACTGTTTCAGCTACACAACGGTCTCCCTTTCTCCACTGAGCACCTGGAGGGAAACTAGTCAAACTTTTAATACCTCAACCAGTTTTTTATTTCATTTTTTCTTTTAAACAAGTTACAATAGTAAATTTTCCAATGAAGCAAACAAATTTAATAATGGGAGTACAAGAAGCAGAAGCCAGTGAGCCAGATGTTGAATGATTGGAATTTCCAAACAACCTGACAGTAAATCTACAGAACGTTGAAACATTTTGGTGGTGTCAGTCTCAGGGTTTGCCAAATCTTGGTGGTCAGTGGTGGTATTCACTTCTTTTAATACTTTAGCTGCATATCCATGTTGTAATATAAATGATCAGAATAGATAGAGAAGATGCTCTCTATGCTGCAAAGAAAAAGTTTGAAAATTGGATTCAATCACGAAACAACACTTCTTCCAATTGGGTCAGGCAGATATTCTACTTGCTAGCACCTATGGGCCCCAAAACCTACCTAGTCAGGTTTTTATCCAAATATATTTTTAAAGTTTAAAATCAGATCCAGGTATTTAAATGTTAAATTGGTGGTTATACTGTATTGACATTCACACAAACTGATTATCACACATGCAATTAAGTGAGAACTAAATCAGCTCAAATAGAAATTTACAATAAAGTCATGTGAATCATGGACTAAGTAAATGCACACAATGCTGGAGAGACTTATCAGGTTAAACAGTGTCTTTTATGTAGCAAAGGCAGAGATACATGGAATACAATTATTTTAATACAGAATTTAAAAAAAAATATTCTATGCAAGTAATTTTTGTATGCTTAGGAACTCACCTATAACATTATGCTTGGAGCTGAAAGGATCAACAATAGTTTGATCCCTGTAGCTGCGAAAGCCCTGGATAATTACCTGAAAGAAAATCAATGTAATTATGATTATTTTACACCAATGCAAAATTAAAATCCATGTATGGAATGTAAACCCCAAGGTTTAAGACCTAGGGTGAGAAAAACATAATAGCAAAAATTCATATAATCCTTGCTCTGCAACAGAAAATAAAATTTACCCAAATCAAAATAATGAATATTCATAAAATCCTGCTAATGTCCTGGACTAGGGCAGTTTAAAACCAAACTGATTGGTCCAAATCAGGCAATTAGATAAGAATAAATCAAGGAACCAAAACAAGCAATTTCTAAGTCCTCTTACTAACTACTACAAAGTTGTGTGTGCATGAAATGCAGATAATAAATGTGATAGTATTTCACAGGGTTAACAGCAATAGATCTCTGACTGAAATGCTCGACAACTCCAATTTTGCTCTTAAAAAAGATTTGAATTGTCCCACGATGCAGATATACTTAGAGCTCCAGAGAAGACAGAATTATGTGCAATCTTGTAGACACCCATATCGTCTGCAAGCCTCTTACATAGGAACATAGGAAGTAGGAACAGGAGTAGGCCAAAAATGGCCCATCGAGCCTGCTCCACCATTCAATACGATCATGGCTGATCTAATTTATGACCTAACTCCACCTACCTGCCTTCTCCCCATATCCCCTAATTCCTCTATCATGTAAAAATTTATCTAACCGAATTTTAAATATGTTTAATGAAGCAGCCTCAACCACTTCCCTGGTTAGAGAATTCCAAACATTCACTACTCTCTGGGAAAAACTATTTTTCCTCATCTCTGTCCCAAGAGTCTCGTTTGCAAAACCTACAAATTGGGAAGATAAAGAGGTCCACGAGCTCCTTACCCTCCAAGCTCCATCAAACTTCTCCTGACTGCATCTAATTTTTCTTCTTTCCCTTCGTTCTCAGTTCTCAAGAGTCACAAAGTTTGGGGCGTGGCCGTGCGATGGAGCCAGCAGATATGTCTTGGATGAGCTCTCCGTGAAGTTTTAAAAAGACAATTTAAAATTAAGAATTTTTTCACTGTGGATGATCACTAAAAAGCCAAGACAGCAAAAAACAAATTCGGAAGAGACACTGACTCAGCCAGGAACATCGAGTGAAAGCCCGAAAGGGAGTGACGCACGACTTTGGGCCATCATTTTATGGGCATTGAAACCACAATAAGAGATATGTCAAAGAAGATGACTGAATTTAAAGAGCCAATAGATGATTTACTGGAACGAATTGGCCAAGTGGAAGTTGACTTGGTTAAAACGCAAGAAAAATGGAAAGCTTTGGAAGAAGACACTAAGTAGTAGGACTAGGATAAACAAGCTATGCCTGGATAAATCGATCACATGGAGAATTTCAGCAGATGCAATAATGTTCGGATTATTAGTTTGAAGGAAGGGACCGAAGGGAGAGATCTGGTGAGCTTCTCTGAAACTTGGATCCCACGAGTGTTGGGAGAAAATAAATACACCAGAAAACTATAAATAGAAAAGGCTCATCAGGCCCTCAGACCCAGAAGATCTGATGAGCAGTGACTACACCAGTTCTGGTAAGACTTTTGAGTTACCAGGAACGAGAAGTGGTTTTGGGAGCAGGCATTTGATTACTCCAAGCAACACAAAAATGGCCCACTTGAGATAGATGGCGGAAACGTGTTATTCTTTCAAGACTTTAGCCCAACTTTAATTAAACAAAGGAAGGAGCTCGACAACATAAAAAGGCAACTGCGGACAAAGAACATGAAATACTCGATGATATATCTATCCTGCAACTCTGAGGGTCGAAACAACAGATGGTAATTGATATTTTATCAAGACTAAGGAAGAAGTGGAAGTATTTCCATTGCTGTTTGACCAGCTGAGTTTCTCCAGCATTGTTTTTACTTCAACCATGGTGTCTGCAGACTTTTGTGCTATACTTGATCTGATGCCATCTGCCATGTTTTCACACTGCAGTATTTAAGAAATTCACTTTCACTGCTACATGGAATTAATTTTTCACTTTTTCAAGTACAAGTTTTGCAGCATTTGTCATTTTCTGATTTTGTATCATGTTGTCTCAGCTTTTATTATCCTATTCATACAAGTCTAGCTTTCTACCTTGTCATTAAAACATTAGTGAGCAAGACTGCTTAACATGCTTATACATTTCACCATAGTAATTTTGCCTCATCCGATCAGACATTCCCTTTGCAATACACCCCTCCCACTGAAAAATAACATGCATTCCCACTTTTTTCCAGTGTTGACAATGGTCACAGACTGAAAAGATTGATTACTTCTATTTTCACAGATGCTGTCCATTTTCCAGGTTTGCTACATAAAAAATTCCTTTCTGTTGTAATGAAACAAGTGTGTGCAAGCACTGATTGTGATTACAAGTACAGCCCTACTTACGATGGTCCAACATAAGATTTTTCAAAATTACGACGGCTCAAATCCGTACTTTCAATTTCAAATTCTGATCTGTTCCCGTGCTTGTGATACCACAAGATCAAGGAACAGAAGTAGGGCATCCTCACCATCACCCAGGTTCCCCCACTACCAACCCCACCCTTCCCCCAGGTTTCTTCCCTCCCCATCACCCAGATTCCTACGCAGGGTTCCCTCCAACCCTGCAAGGTTCATCCTCTCCCACTCCACCCCCCAGATACCCCCCTCCTTCCACCTCTCAGGTTCCCGCTCCTCCTTCCACCTCTCAGGTTCCCGCTCCTCCTTCCACCTCTCAGGTTCCCGCTCCTCCTTCCACCTCTCAGGTTCCCGCTCCTCCTTCCACCTCTCAGGTTCCCGCTCCTCCTTCCACCTCTCAGGTTCCCGCTCCTCCTTCCACCTCTCAGGTTCCCGCTCCTCCTTCCACCTCTCAGGTTCCCGCTCCTCCTTCCACCTCTCAGGTTCCCGCTCCTCCTTCCACCTCTCAGGTTCCCGCTCCTCCTTCCACCTCTCAGGTTCCCGCTCCTCCTTCCACCTCTCAGGTTCCCGCTCCTCCTTCCACCTCTCAGGTTCCCGCTCCTCCTTCCACCTCTCAGGTTCCCGCTCCTCCTTCCACCTCTCAGGTTCCCGCTCCTCCTTCCACCTCTCAGGTTCCCGCTCCTCCTTCCACCTCTCAGGTTCCCGCTCCTCCTTCCACCTCTCCCTCCCGCTCCTCCTCGACCTCTCCCTCCCGCTCCTCCTCCACCTCTCCCTCCCGCTCCTCCTCCCACACGCTCAGGTTCTCCCTCCTGCTCCTCCCACTGCCCCTGTTGGAATCTAGGGGTTAAAACAGTATGAAATAAATGATTAATCAATAAGTTTATTTGTACTGCATGAGTCAGGGAAAGAGGAATGTGGCTAAGTGGCTGTCACAGCATGGAGCAAAGTTGGCTGAACAAAATTGGCTGTTCCCAAGATACAGGGAGAGGATATGCATAAAACGATTTAGGAGGAATGCTCAACTGAAGGAGGTGGGAAGTAGCACAGGAGACACAGGCCAGATCAGAACAAAGAATGGCCCGCAAGAATCAAAGGGAATGGAAAACCAGTCGAGGAGGAAGATTAAGGCACAAGGAGGTGTTAAAGAGAACAGCAGAAATTGGCCAGACAGGGACCGAATGGTGATTAGAAATATCTGGGGATGAATTAATTTCAGATCTAAACAACAGGATAGTCTGGCCTGGAGGATTAACATGGGAATGCTACACCCCAGAAATCTGCAAAACAGGAGATGACTTGTGATAACCCTTATGCAAAAAGATCTAGCAGGGAAAACAACTTTTGTTCTGTGTGATAAGATTGACCTATATAAACTGTGCCAACTGGACAATAGGGGTCAGTCTCGGGGAGTAGCTCACTGGCAGGTGACCTATGAACTAACAGACTGACCCAGAGCTCTGTTAAGTTTTATTCTTGTGCTGTGTAATAAATTGACTGTTGAACCGAATACCTTCTCCTATCACTTCATTCAAAGAACGCGCTGGACTCAGACTACACATAGACTAAATTAAGAGTAAGTTAAAGCCAGAGTCCAACACCCCCCCCCCCAAAAGTTCCCCTCATCTCAAGCTTCTCTCTCTCTGCCTCCCACCCATGTTCCTCCTCTCCTTTCCCCCCCACCCCCCGACACCCCTCTCGCACCTACCCCTTCCCCAGGCTGCCCGGACGTCCCGCTTTACCTGTTTAATGTACATCGCGGATGACGGAGCCCGGCCTGACCTCACGGCCGCGGCACCCGCACTTGGACCAGTTAAAGCACCAGCAGCGATTCAACAACAAATGTTGTTACTAATGTTCACTAGTCGAAAGTCGGGGGGGGGGGGGTGGATTAAAAACAAATTCAAGCCCCCAAACTCAGCGCCGACCGTCAAAATGGCGGCCGTTCTCCGCCTTCTCTCTGCGGGGATCGAGGCAGAGGGAGACCGAACCAAAACTGTTCGGAGAATGTGTGGATTAGACGAGTTCGACGAGGACCAAATCGCCAACGTTCATCATCTTTAACACATGCCCTTCAATACTTTTTAAGTGACCGTTTAACTTTCGGAAAGGGAACTCCTTCCCTTGGGTCGTCTTCGCGGTTCTCCCTGCCTGATATTGGTTTCGTCCAAGTGAGGTCAAAGGTTCAGCGCCAAAGTCAGTCTCCGGCGACTGCGGCTGCGCAGCCAATTAAAGGCGCAGGACTGCCGTCATCGTGTCGGCCGGCATTTTTGGAGGGGGAGGGGTCACTGTGATGTGTTAAAGGGTTTCGTGCAAGTCTGAATACCATCTTGAAAATTCTGGCTGCTTCTGAGAAAATCTTGCCTGGTTGTCAATATTTTGTCAGGTTTAAGCGTGTAAAAGAAAAATTAGGGAAAGATTGATGAACTGCTCGTGTTCGGATACATTTGGCACAAACACAACCTGCCAACTGAAAACTGTCAACTCTTTGAAAATTGTTTGATTGGCATTTTCATCTTTAAATATCTCTGGCATGTGGTTGCTGCAATTTTGTGAAATGTACGAAGGCAAATTTATTTTGTCGGCTAGGAGAACTACTGGACAACAGCAACCTGTCAGGAAATACTCCCAAAATACGCCCTGTGCCAGTGAAACAAACAAGAGCAAGGGCAATGAGGCCAAGGCCTTGATATTTGTCTTACAGTGACATTGATGACAATGTGGGCGAAGGAGATTTGGGATGGTATTTAGAACCTCCGTGCCCTGCATAGGTATTAGAAGAGACCTATCACTTCACAAATTACCCAATCCCCTGCCCCATCAGTAGAAGAATCTGGGGTTCCCACTTTGACCTACTACACCCGAGTGGAAGGAAGTCGTTTCTGTTGCTAAAAAGATGAACTAAGTCAAGTCACCTTTATTTGTCATTCACACCACTGTCAGGACGAGATAGCGTTTCTCCAGGACCACGGAGCAGATTTACAGAAATGTAAGTTAAAATGGAAGTTATAATAAGACGTGTGTACAATAAAAGTCCTCGATACACTATCCATGTATGTTCTGGGAATTCAGGAGCCACATGACTTGGGGGGTTGGGGGGGATAAAACTTCCCCAATCTGGACACAAAGGCCTGAGTGCTATGGCCCCTCCTACCAGATGGCAGAAGTGAGAAAAGTTTACATGAGGGGTGTGTGGTCCTTCACAGTGTTTATTACTTTCCGCATGCATCGTGTGTTGTAGATATCTGTCATGGTAGGATGAGAGCCCCCAATAATCTCTTCCACTGAATTTAAGATGTGGATCTTAATATTGGAAACATCTCCCTATTGCTATATACAATATAACAATCACTATGTCCATCAGTTTGCCTTGACCTACTTGGGAGCTTGATTTAAAATTCTCTAGTTCTTTTTTTTTTCACAACTTTATTTATTCGTTCAACAGGGTTATTACATACAGTAAAAAAAAGTACATATTGTGAACAATTTTAAAAAAATTATATACAAAAAAAAAGAGAAGAAAAAAGAACCAACCCCCCCCTCCCCCTCTCAGCCAGCTCTCTTTAGGAGAGCCAAAGAGAAAAAAAAACTGAAGTATATTTACTAAAATTCTCTAGTTCTGAAGACATTAGTGGGGTGAGGGGGGGGGCGGAGAACATGGCAGATAGAATGTGGAAAAGTATGTAGTTGTCTCTTCCACTCCCAGGGGAAGTGAAATCTATAATTGAAAGAGAGTTGGAAGATACCAGCTCTTTAAGATGTTCCTCATTAACCACTCTGTTCAAAGGAGAGGAAGTGCCATTTCAATGTTTAAAGAAGCATTTCAACCTTCACTGTTTGAACTGGAGCTTTTTTCTTTTTAGTGAAAGTCATGAACCAACCACACCAGTCAATTGTAACTTTTCTCCTGCCACGTTTCTCAACCACAAATTATCACTCAACAAATCGAAGTCATGGTTGTCAACCTTCCATCATTTCAGACTAAAGGTGGAAAAAGTATTTTTTGAAAATATGAGCTTTTCTAGGTTAATCTTACACTTTTAGGATTCAGAACAGCCACCATATTGGCACATAAATATTTTGCTATGGCATGTAAGAATACACAGGAGCATGGGACTACTTGAAGTGCAAAAGCCACTACAGAATCAATGGCTTCAATGTCTCCCCACTGCTGTATTGTATATGATATCAGGACTTTTTAATGGATAGATAACAGAGCTGTAAAGACATTAGGGCAAATTACCTCCTTTTGTGTTATTTATTTCTCGGGCATGATTCATTTCACAATAAAATGAGTTAATCAGGATTTGATGGATCAATTATTGAGATTCCAGGAATATATGTCTAGAGATTATTAATGTTAAAAGAAGTAATCACAATGCCAAAGTACATTAATCTTTTGAATTATGCATCTAAATTACTCATACACTTTAGGGACTACAGTACTTTTGAATCAAGCCTTACAGTGATTCAGTTAGTTCACACAGTGGCCTTTTCCAGTGCTGCACTGAGTTAGTCATTTTCAATAAACATTTTGAAAGAAATTCCATTTACATCCTTGGGACATTCCAAAGCAATTGCCTTTGAATGGTAATCACTGTTAAAATTTAACAGAGTTAGCGATTTAAATGCAAGATGTCAGATGATCTGTATTGTGTGGCGAGTGACACATGTTCTGATTTTCTCAGAGCTTTTACACAACCTACATGAATAAAAACACAATGCTGGAGAAACTCAGCTGATCAAACAGTGTACTTTATGTCACAAAGGGCTAGAGTCTTTCATCATGGTATGAAAAAATGTAGGCAGGTGCCCGAACAGATGATACTTCACTTGTCCAATAGCAAAAACCACCAGTTTCCTTAACTAGCACCCCATTAGCGAACCTTAAGCACTCACTCCCTTCCTGAGTTTTGAGCAAGATGCAAAAGGATAGGCTAAGTGAATGGTGTGGGTGGGGGGGGGGGGGGGGGTGGAGGTGGGGGTAGAATGGCAGACTGAATATGGAATATAGTATGTAGCTGGAAAAAAAATAGAAAGACTGTATATTTTTAAATGGTGAGAGGATGAAAAGTGTTGATGCTCAATGCGATCCAGATGGCATTTTACATGAATCGTTCAAAGATAATATTCAGATGAAATATTCAATTTGGATGTTAGTTGATATGTTAGCCATTTTTACAACAAATTTCAGTATGAGAGTAAAGACATACATTTGCAATGATGCAGATCCCTAGTGAGACAGCAGCCCCTTTTAAATTGCAGCACCTGGGTCGCCCTCCTGGGACACGGATGCAATTACTGGGGCACTTTTCAAATTGCAGAGGAATCAACCCATTAAATCGCCAAACCGGCGATGTCGTGTCATGCACTCACTGGAAGTACTGCCGGATTTTCAGATGCTGGCTGTCCACTGACGCATGCACGCAAGCGCTGACATCACCGGAATAAGCGGGTTGGCCATTTTCCTGTTCAAATCGCCTGTGGATGTGACCTAGGTAAGTTTAACTGGGTTTCCTGACTACCTCAGGGACCTGGTTGGATTCTGTCGCGGTTGACCAAGTTGGACCTTTCCTCACTGTCTTGTAAGTGGGGCACTCTGGTTAACCCCATTTTACACAACATTTTGAAAGAGCCTGCTACAATTGTGATAAAGGAGGTGCTGTAAAAATTCACCAAATTGATATCTGGAATGTGAGGGAAAGAAGCTTGGGTCAGAACCTTTCATTAGTATTCCCATTATTCCACCTGAAAGAGTTAAAGAGCAGCACAATGACAAGGCTGGTTGCAAAATGATCACATTAAGTGATGGATTTTGATCTCAAAAGAGACAATAGAGTGAAGTTGAAAGGGAAATTATCAAGTGAGACAACACTTACAAAGGAAGACACGGTGTCCAATGAAGGGTTGCGTACAGGGCGAGTAGCTTTAATAGGATACTTGGAAAGGAAATGAATAAGTTGACTCCACTGATAACATTTGTTTTCCTCATGGGAAATTGCTGAGACTCTTCTCAGTACTTCTCATAACTTTAAATCTCGTTTATGTGTACCCGAACCACCTATTCAGCAATGTGTTGTTTTAAGTTCAAATAATTTAATCAAGTGTATAGTAATGAGTTTAAATTTGACTGTTTTTGGTGGGCCGTGTGCAGGAAACAATGTTATGTGACAGAAGTGTTCATGTGCATCCCTAAGGTTTCGTATTTTTTAGATTATAATGGGAGGGAAATCTGTCTGCTTTTTCACCCCTCCCCTACAATCCCCATCATCCTGCTGCCCTGCCTAGAAGCACACAAACTGTTGAGTTGGTTAAAGTGAGGAGTTTTCAAGAGGATCTTAGAAAACGAAGCTTACACATAACTGGCAATTTGTGGGGGGTCCAGTCACTCAAAGGCACAGCTTCATTGATAAATATAGTTGAAGTAAATGGATCACTATCTCTCAGTGTTGAAACAAACACATGGCTGGATGCTGCAACCTGCCCTCTCGTAAATTAACCTCTTTCGTTCTCGTGCTTTTGCTTTGCAATAGTCAGTCCTTTGTGATGTCACAGTTTGTATCTCATGACATTCGTAACCAATGCCTCTTAGAAATCTTTGCCCATTTCAAACAATTAATTGATTTAGTTGAAGAAATGTGTTTTCTGATGGAATATTTCACAATTTGCTTTATCTTGTCCAAGTTCAAGTTAATTATCAAACTAAATAAAGTGCTTAATCTTGTCACGTGAAGAAAATTTTATTATTCAGTGAAATGATACAAATTGATTTTTGCCATATGGAAATTTTTTAAATTTAGACCTAGTCTGTGCCACCCAATTTACACCCCTGGTACGTTAATGAACTTGAAAACCCACACAGACACAGGGAAAACATACAAGCTCCTGACAGACAGCGCGGGATTCGAACCCCAGTCCCAATTGCTGGTGCTGTAAAGGCGTGGCGCTAACTGCTATGCCAACCGTGCCACCTTTTGTGTTAGCCCGTACATACTATCTGCCCTAGCAACTTGCACTTCATGTAAAGGGGTTGAGAAGAGAATCCGCTTGTTAAAAAATAAAATTATTTTATTGTCTACTAAAAGCAGCATGACTAAAGAATCATACAGGGATGACTTTAATTAAGTATAAGTTGTAACAATCTGTTTACTGTTGATGATAATCAGATCATAGAAATTAAATTACATGAGCAATGATCTTGTTAAATGCTTTTAAACTTAGCCGACCAGATACCTTCCATAATTTCCAACATCTAACCAACGATTCGTGACTTGTGTTTTTATATTCTTAAATGCCCATTTATTGAATGCTGTCATGAACTTGAGCATGAGGTTATTTTTCTATTTGTTTATGTAGGATTTCAGAATCATTTTGGTCACCAAGAAGTTAGAACTATTTTTCCATGCCTCTACCTATTTATTTATTTAGTTGCTGAACATGTGATGTCACAAGAAATGGTCATGTCTGACCCTTTCAGAGTCAATCATACTGGTGTGGGTCTCAAGGCCAAGTCAAGGCAATTGAAGTCAAATTTATTCTTATCCGATTGCACAAGTACAATCTGTCAAAACACCGTTCGCCAGTCCTTGGTGCAAAACCTGCCGTCACACAACCAGACATAACACATGCACAGACAAATACTATATGTGCAGGACAAGAATTCATACATTGAATAAATAAATAATAATTATTGAGTATATATGAGAGTCTCGGATGATCAATGAGTCGTTCGGCAGTATCAGAATCAGAATTTATTGTCACAATCAAGTCACGAAATTCACTGCCCATGGGAAGAAGCGGCTCTCAGCCTGGTGTTACTGGCTCTATTGTCCTGTTTCTCTTCCCTGACGGGAGCAGATGAAAGATGCTGTGTGCAGGGTGGAAGGGGTCCTCGATGATTTTGCACATCCCCTTCAAACAACGATCCTGGTAGATCATTTCGACGGAGAGGAGGGAGACTGCAGTGATTCTTTTTGCCACTGTCAAGGTCCTGTGGATTGACCTTTGATCTATTTCTCTGCAGCAACCATACCATAGAGCAATGCAGCCTGCCAGGATTTCCTTCCTTAAAAGATCTTAGTTGACCAGGTGCATTTATAGCATCTTAAAGTTGTTTTCATTCCAAATTGAATTAATTTAGTCACCTTGTGCATAGATTTATGTCGCTGTCATCTGCTGTCAGGTTGCCTGACTGCCATACTACAATATCCCCAACTCCATCTTTCCATTCATCTCAGGGTTGAAAAGGAAGCTCTGAATGAAGATGTGGACTGAGAGGGTGAACGGTCAGACAAAAATATAGGCTAAGGACCACCTGCTGGAGGAACTCAAGTGGGTCAAGTTGCACCATTTGGAGAAAATGATTGTTTTTTTTAATTTATCCAAAATAATTTACAAAAGGAAAGCTGTTCAGAGGTTGTTCCCACCCTTACTTTCATATTCATACATTGCTGTCACTGTAACATTCAATTCGATTTACACCATTACTACCACTGTGGCACCTTGCTGCTTCTTCCCACCCCCCCCCCCCCCCACTCCCACCTGCCCCTGTTATTTGAAGGACTTCCCCTCAGTCCCAGCTCCTCAATGCCCAGTAATGGGAGGACTCTAGACTGTGGTCTTTCCCGCACTGCCCTCACGTTGTTGTACCAGGCCTCATGTGCCCCTTACCACATGCTCCTACAACCTGGAATGTGGTGGTAGGCAGCATTTCCTCACCGACATCTCATTGTGTTGAAAGACCATCAGTTTTGGGCAGACCAAGCTGCGTGTTTCACTGACAGGGGAGACTAGTTTGCTTGCCACGTCACTTACCGTGTCATCACAGGGGCAGGATTTTCCTTAAATTGTCGGGTTGGCGATTTAATGGGTCGGTCTGCCCTCAGCTTAAAAGGTCCTGGCAGCACCTTTGTCGTACTAAGTGCACCTGGGTCCCAGGAGGGCTACCCAGTGAATCAGGGTGTATTATGGACAGGCAGTGAATTGACAGATGCAAAAGGTGGGAAAGAGAGGCAAGAAAAACAAAGGGTTCTGATAGAGAAAGACAGAGTTAGGTGGATGCAGGGTGGAATGGGTAATTGGAAGACAAAGGCTGCCATATTTGGAATCTGATTAGGAGAGAAGGTGATAATGGTGATATAAAGAACGACTAGATGGAACCCAAAGGGGCTAGGGGGAGGTAGGGAGAAGAGAGCAGAGCAATCCAGTGGGGAGATGGGCTGGAAAGGGGTGGAACTGAGTGGGGACAGGGTTGGAAAGGAAATGGTACTCTAGAATTTCAGAATGTGTTCATGATGGATAAACTGGGAAAAAAGGATGAGAGATGTAGTCTAGACAGATGTTGGAGTTGGTGGGTTTGTGGTGAGGTGTAGATTAATGGCTACTAACCTCCACCTGTTCTGAAATTCATGGAGCATCTCTCTCTTCTCTCCCCTTTATAGATCTCTCTGCCTCCATCTCAGGAAACAAGGTTTACATTGACATTTACTGCAAACCCACTGATTCCCACAGCTAACTTGACTACATCACTTCCAGAGAGTGTCAGAGAGAGAGTTTGTCAGTGAGAGAGAGAGAGAGAGAGAGAGAGAGAGAGAGAGAGAGAGAGAGAGAGAGAGTGAGAGGTACAAGAAGTGGGCTTACAAATGAAAATACGGCCTAGTGTGCTGCTGCTCTCATTCTCAATCCACAGGGCATGATATGCAGCTCTCAATACTGGATATGATGCATTAGCCATTGGGAATAATGTACTTATTTTTATTTACTTCAAATGCTTTTCATTTCCTTTGATAAGTAAATTGACCAGATTTGGACACATTATGTCATTGTCTGGTTACTAAATTCATGGGCATTATCGATGTTACTTCATTGTTTTAAAGATCTCTCTCTACATACAAAATCCCATTTGTTTTAACAGCCATTGAGATTTAACTAAAGAACTCAAGCACACTTAGGTCTTTTTCCTTAATTTAATGAAATGCCCTTTACAGCATAATCAAATTAGCTATTTTTAGCATTAATATTCTTTACTGTATATTTTTACATTTTATCTGTTCAATTATTTTTAATAGTTTGTTTAAAATTTGTGACCATACATGCAGTCAATTACAAAATTTAAAAATGCACAAGGAGATCCAGTATTTACTCCATCATGGTTATACCCCAACCACCCAAGAAAAAACCCCAAAGAAAAAGATAGCTATAGAAAGAAAAGCAAAAAAAAGATAAAGGAAAGAAAGAAAAGAAAATAAAGAAGAATGGATTTCTGAAAAGCACTGCACACTTCACAGATCATAAGTTCATATTCGATTTCATTTCTTTGGAGATCAATGCAGGTCTCGAGGATTAGGAAGAACACAGCTAAAAATTTGCAGCTGAGAATTGTAAATGTGGACGCCAAACATGTAAAAATATGTCATACTTATTTCTTAAGCTGTAAGTAATTTTCTCAAGGGGAACACAGCTATGGATCTCTTCATTCCAACATGCATACCCAGATGTGAATCAGACTTCCATGCAACTGCTATACATTTTCTATCACTGCCAACACAGTTTGGTGTTTAGATCATTTCAATTTAGGTGCTATCTCTGTAATATTACCCAGTAAAAATAATTCTGGGTTTTGTGGAAATTAATTCCTGTAATCTATTCGAAGAAATTTCCTCGATCGATCAAAAAAAAAGGTTTCACTTTAGAACATAACCATGTTGAATGTAAAAAAGTTCCTACCTCTTCGCCACATCTAAAACATCAGTCTGAATTTAATCTTTTTTAAAATTTCTGTGGTGTGAGATATAATTGAAGCAGGATATTATATTGTACTAATCCATATCTGACATTGATCATATTAGCCATACTATCCTGACATAATTCAGACCCGGTTTATTCATTTAGTCTTACATTTAAGTCTGATTCCCATCTCTGACTGGACATGAACCCCTTTTTGGGGGTCCTATTTGAAGAAAGAGATACATAGCTGAAATAAATTTCTTTGTATTTCCCATTTGAATCCGAGTCTCCACGTTGCTACAATTTGGTAAAAACATTGTTGGACCCAATTTATCCCTTAGATACGCTCTTATTTGAAAGTAGCAGAAGATTGTGTTGTTAAAAATTCTGTACTTATTTTTTAATTGTTCTAATGTCCCCTCTCATAACAATCTTAAATATATCTAATTCTTTTATGAGACCAGATTTCAAAAATTTGATTACCCATTGAAAAAGGTGTTCAATTATTAATGTATACTCATGAAATCATGGAACCCCCCACCCCCACTATTTTATGGCCCAAACATCGGCTGCTTTGATATGATCCGTGCAAAGGTTGCCCCCCCCCTCTATTTTTGGCTCTGACTGCCCACCCCTCCGAGCTCCTGATGCCCTGAACAGTGTCAGTTGCCCCAGCCATCTGCCTACCGGAGCTCCCGACGCCCTGGCCACCCGCCCATTTGGACTCCCAACTGCGGATCCTCGCCCTGACTGCCTGTCCATCCAAGCTCCTGATGGCAGATCCTCGCCCTCGCCTTCATCCATCTGAACCTTCTATGCCTTGGCTGCCCGCTCATCTGAACTCCCAACCATGGATCCTCACCCCAACCTACTGCCCATCTGAGCTCCCATGGATCCCACAGATTAAGAACCAACCAAGGTCGAGGTACCAAGCACAAGTTTATTTTGTGGATACAAACAGGGCAACAGGGTCAAAATACTAAATGAACCTATATACACACACATACACAATACGTAAGGGGTAAATATATACATCGGATAATGAGGGAAAACCGAAAGAAACTGGGGAAATTACTTAAGTACATACAATTAACAGTTAGAATGAAGGTGATATTACGTGCCCCACCCCTCGACCAGTTCAGACACGCCTCTAGCTACCTAACTTCAGGACTCACCCCAACCCAGTGTGAAAGGTTATACTTACTTGCATGTCACGAGGAGTCAAAATAGGCAGAACTAAGGGGCACATGGTCCTTTATAGTTCTGGAGCCGGTATTGGGGGCCAATCACTTGGGGTAGGCTGGGCCCCGTTGGCTGCTGTGGCTAATGGCTCAAAGCCAAATGCAGGGCCTCAGCAGGGGTCAGTTTAGGTGCCTCACCTGGGCCAACTGGGTGAAGGTCAGGGCTGAGTCCAGACAGCCTGTCTGGACTCCAGCACCTGGTGATTTAGGTGGGCCAATTGCAAAGGGTCGCCTTGATGGCTTCAGGTGAGTCTTGACCTTGATTGGCATGCAGTGTGTCCTCCAAATAGGAGTGCAGCAGCGCCACCATGTGGTGGCCATAACCTCTCCATTGTGAGGGGGAGGGAGGGGGGAGCCTGGAAGGGAGGCAGGTCTGAGAGACTTGAAAGAGTTGATGAAGTTGGTATACAGCATGACTTCCCAAATTTTTTAGCTCACAGAACCCTTTCGGAAATCATGGAACCCCTTAGTTACGAACTGGAAGCCGACCGGAAGTAGAGTGGCGTCAACTTCCAGTTCGAGCATGGTTGAATCTAATTTAAATTAAATTATTTTTCTTAAACCGTTAACCAATCTGAGGCAGTTCTTGCAAAATTCCATTTCTTCAGAATTTGATTATATTTTTTCAACTGAATATTAACCAAATTGCAAATGCAAATATCACTGACCTCCCAGATGCCAAATGCCCACCAACACCAACCTTCCAGAAGCAGGTTTCCAACCCATTCCCAGCCACCCACAGGCAGGATGTCTCCCTATGCCTCTGAGCGAACATCCATGGCTGCCCGCCGATGATGCCTTCTGATGTCTTCGATGTGGGTTTTCATCCCAGCCCCTGCTGCCCATAGGCCCGAGCTTCCAACACCTCCACCACTAACCCCCTCATCCCCACAAACCAGGCCACTGTCACCTCCTCTGGTGACCCTGACTACAAAACATACTGTAGCCCCCAATGCCTCTATCTGCACAAGCCCCAGTCCCAACCAACACCATTCCTGTGCCACGTCGACTTCATCACCGGTGCCCACACCAACCTAAGTGAGCGGCCAGGGGGGAGGGAGGAAGAGGGCGAGCCAGTGACCGAGAGGGAGGGGAAGGGAGCAAGTGAGCAAGAGAAAGGGAGGGGGACACAAAAGCCACAGAGAGTCAGCAAAAGCCATTCCTGCTGTGCTGCACACGTGGAATTTCTTACTTTTTAAATTTCTAAAATGTGGCCAGCCTTGCACCAAAAGAAATCCGAGTCTCATTGGTTGAAAATGGCATCTTGAGGCCTGACATCAGAAGTGCAGGCGCCAGGCCTCAAGACTCCATTTTGTTTTGCTGCCATTGCAAATACAGTGATTTAAAGAAAAACAATTATTGCTGGTTATAGTTATTACTACCTTTTTCTTCCACGGAACCTCTATGGCTTTCTGCGGAACCCTGTTTGGATCATGCTGGAGTGCAGGTTCTGTTAACCAAAGAGAAAGAAAATTAACATCTTCTTGAAATAACTGCAACAGTGGACCAAGATATCTTAGTGAGTGAGTCAGTGGTCCTACAGAGCAGCCAACCTCCCTCCCCCGGGAGTCATAGCACATTTAATGGGAGCCATGGACTGATATCGTATATATTTTTTATATAGTCAGTAGGAGAGAAGTACAGAAGAAACCAACTAAATGACTGCTTCACAGGAAAAGGGGCGCATAAACTTTGAGCCAAATTCTAAGAGGGGTCATTGCGGAAAAAAAAGGTTGAGAATGGTTGATATGGAGAGATGAAACTGTGCATATGCCACTATATTGTGATTGTCAGGATGTGGCAAATTCATGATTTGTGAAGCACCAAATATTAATGTAACCATTGACACAGCACCACATGACTGGTAGGAATGCAAATATGACAGGTGCTAGCTCCTGATTTTGCCTGGATTTTCTTTCAATAACCCTACAGTCAGATCGTTTTTTAATTCCAAATGTCAAAGCTCACAAATGAGAAACGACTCCTCGGATGGAAACCAGATAATTTTCTTCATTCCATCGTGGGAAGTGGGCGTTACTGACAAAGCCTTAAATAAATGCCTAAAATTGCATAGGGTCGTGACTGATTGATCAGTCTGATGACACCTCTGTGAGGTGCCCCTGGGACATGGTCCTATTTTAAAGCTGCTACAAAACAATAGAATCAAGAGAAAACTAGCAAAAAAAAAGGATTTCTCTCTTTGATTTCCATTTGTTTAGTGGAATGCTAGAGGACAGATTTTCTGATCCCTCTACAAAGGCAGCAGGTGCAAAGATCTGGCTTTTTTTCCTTTTTAATCCGGGCTCTTACTTGGGCTTGAAGGCTCGCTGACATCTGATGTCAATGCATTATCAATTTACAGAATATAACTGTACTGAGAGATACATCTATACTGAGAGATTTGTAAATTATTCTGAAATCAAAGTTATTTTAAAAGACAATTTTTAAGCATTCCATTGTTGGAATTTAAGTTCAGCCTGGTGGTTGGATCACTTCTTTCCCAGGCAACATCTCTATTGCACTTTGCATTCACAGTGATTTCCCGAACAAATTGGGGGCTGCACAGTGAACATCGGGGTTAGTGCAATGTTGCAGTGCCAGTGATCCGGGTGTGAATCTGCTGCTATCTCTAAGGAGTATATATGTTCTCCCTGTGTCTGCATGGGTTTCCTCTGGGTGCTCTGGTTTCCTCTAACCCTTCAAAATGTCCGAAGGTTGTAGGTCATTTGGATATAATTTGGCAGCACAGGGTCCTGGACCAGAAGGGCCTGTAACCATGTCTGAAAGGAATCTTGACCAGACATGAGTCTGCTTAAGTATTTTGAAAACAGATTCATTGCTCCCTGTAAATGAATAAATATAGGTGGAGTATTTCTGACTAATTATTAGTATTGTAGGATTAGGGACCACTACTTCTAAATTAAATTTGTTAGTTCACTGCCATCTTTTCAAGGTAATCCCCGCATCATGAAAAATAAATTGAATAAAAAGTTGTTTGCCATCTCAATTTTAAACAAGTTCCTCACTTTGAACTGTTAATTATGTTGTTTAATTCAATTAAGGCTCCATAAAACTGGAGCTAAACAAACTGATTTATGGAAATGATTTATGGAAGAGTCAAGAGGAGGTTTGAAATTTCCCCCTCAATAATAGGATACTACTATGTGGAATACATTATAATAAACCGCTATTGAAGGCATTCAATCATGTTTGAAAATAGATAAATGCTCAAAGTACGGATGGAACGGAGACGACTGAGACATAGAGGGTCTGATGGTGATTCCATCATTGTACAGTTACAATGAGCTGGGATTCAAGAGGGTGGGAAGATGTCCCAAAGGGACTCAGGCGCTGAAGGCTTCCTCGTCATGTCGAAGGTTTGGATCCAGACCTCGGGTTGCCGAGCAATCGAACAGGAGCCTGTTTAGCTGCAGAGGTTGCAGGGGCACTGGAGGCGAGTCCACGCATACTCACTGAAGGGACTCTCTTTTGCTTTTCTTTTTCCCTTTCTGTTGTCATACCCACACTCCTGTTCAACTCCGAATCATTGGTCCTCTACCGGCATCATCTGCGGCTCCTAGAACGCTTCCACCAGCATTGTTTCCGCTCCATCCTCAGCATTCATTGGAGCGACTTCATCTCCAACATCGAAGTACTCGAGATGGCAGAGGCCGACAGCATCGAATCCACGCTGCTGAAGATCCAACTGCGCTGGGTAGGTCACGTCTCCAGAATGGAGGACCATCGCCTTCCCAAGATCGTGTTACATGGCGAGCTCTCCACTGGCCACCGAGACAGAGGTGCACCAAAGAAGAGGTACAAGGACTGCCTAAAGAAATCTCTTGGTGCCTGCCACATTGACCACCGCCAGTGGGCTGATATCGCCTCAAACTGTGCATCTTGGCGCCTCACAGTTCGGTGGGCAGCAACCTCCTTTGATGAAGACCACAGAGCCCACCTCACTGACAAAAGACAAAGGAGGAAAAACCCAACACCCAACCCCAACCCACCAATTTTCCCTTGCAAACGCTGCAACCGTGTCTGCCTGTCCTGCATCGGACTCGTCAGCCACAAACGAGCCTGCAGTTGACGTGGACATTACCCCTCCATAAATCTTCGTCCGCGAAGCCAAGCCAAAGAAGAAGGGGGAGTGGGCAACACTAATGGTGACTCGTTGTCTACCTTACAGCAGGCAGGAGACAATTTTGTGTAACATTAACATTCCTTTATTGTCATGTACATGACAGTAAAGGAATCTTGAATCTTGAGCTGTAATAACTACATTGTTATGCTCCAATTTTGTAAGAACAGTAACTGGCTATGAATGATGAAAAGTTCGGTATTTAATACTTTGAATTGTCGGTGAAACAGCACTGCCAGAAATTGTCACAAATACACATCCTTTTGAATCATTAGAAAAGGAAGTGGGCAGTTTCCTTATTCAGTAGGGAGTGAAGGGATATGGGTTTGGCTTTTGAGTGATATTCAGGCAGACTATTTTAAACAAAGCATTTTTAGCCAACATCTTTCCTTGGAGATTGAGCTTTTTCAGTTGATTTTAATACATTCTGACATTAAATTGGGAAACCAACTGGAAGTGGAAATATTTGTATGTTATATAATGCGATTTCTTTTTTAACAGAAGCTTTCAAAGTGAGATTGCTTGAATGACCAAAGGAACTGCGCACACTCACCATCCGAGACTCTAATAAAGTAAGAAGCAATACTTATTTATTTTTATATATGTATCTTTATCCTGTGTTTGTATTTTTTAATCTGTATGTGTGTTATGTCTGGTTGTGTATCTGCATGTTTTGCACTGAGGACTGTACTTGTACCATACTGGCTATACTTGTGCAATCAGAACTTGAAGAGTGAAACCACCAGATTCCACACAGAAAAGATCTTGCAGTAGAATCAGGTAAGACGTAATGCTAGGGGTAAAAACTTATTTCAATTTAATTCATTTCAATTTCAATTTTGTTTTGCATAATCTGGTCATTTAAACTAAAAGAGGCATTTATTACGACACTATTAACCAGTACAGTCCATGAACAATGATGTAAAAGGTTTCCAGCTGTCCTTCTTGTTCTTTTGTATTATGGCTGTTTTCTTGGAAAAAGACATTTACACGTGTTCTTCCATTTTTTTAACAATATGCATTTAACATTAAGACTGTTCATGCAATTATTTCAGACAAACATAAGATCAAATGGATCTGAATTGGACACCAGGGGTAACTATTAGAAGCATCGTATACCGATGATGTCAGCTTTGGTTTGCATTAATGTACTCAGAATATTTGAGCCATAAAACAATTAAAAACCCCAGCTCCTCTCAGCTGGTGGACATGTATGCAGTACACATAGCAAAGACAATATTTAATATGTACTTTATGTGGGCATGATATCAAGTTATATCTGCCTTTCCATTTCATTTAGACATGGTTATAACATTCAGTAGCTTTGGAGCAGAAAATGTGCTGAACTGATTGGTGGGTTTAAATTGGACCAGTACTGCAAGGACGAAGCTTGAGATGCACAGTATTGCAGGACTTGAAGAATCCATGTAAAAGCATCCAAGGTTCATTATCAAGGGATTGTGAGTCTTCATGTATCTCCACTCCACGGATTTTCAAGTTGTGCTATATTTCAGCAAGAAAGTGACACCTTTATTGGGCTGAATTCAAACTGGTGACTGGGTGGTGGGATTGGCACTGTACTTAAGAGTGAACTGGGAAAGTTAAAAACGGAATTGTCCAAACTTTTATTGTAGGTCAATTCCTCTGCAGAGCATGATGCTGTGTCTCTTTTACAGGAACTGACGGTGTGAGTAAGGGGAAGCGTTTCGGATTCATAATGCAGTAACTGGTTCATAAATCCAAAATTCGGAGAAATTGTATTTCTTCGCTCTTTAATGTAGTCAAAGGCTTCATCCAATCGTAACTGCTTGCTCTTCATTAGATATGCTAAGCAGATGGTGGGTGACCGAGAGATGCCTGCTTCACAGTGGACGAGGACCTTTCCTCCCGTGTGCCTCACATGATCTGCAAAATAATGTTAACTCATTTTAACTCATGGTTAAGTTGTTTTCCAAATTAGCATGCCCACTCCATTTAAAGTGTATTTTTAGCCAAAGAATACTTTAGCCAAGAAGTGCAAAGCATCTACCCTCCCTTTCTCCTCAATTAATTTTTGCCACTTGTTGTGGTGCTAATTCGTGCTGAGGAATCATTCCACAGTTAGTAAACAGTCCACGTCCACTGTCACTTCATTGAAATGATGATTGTCCTACAAATGTGAACATAGATGGTGGACGTTTGTAATCTATTCAGGGCACTGCAGTTAAGCCTTAATCCACACATTGAAACATACACATGTAACAGGGAAAAAAAGCTTGGAAAGAATATTTCACTTTATTCCTTTGTTGAAGTTGTCATCGAGACTAATGACAGCTTTACTGTTAATTCTCCAGTAACTGTGAATTAAACAGGATTTTGTAGTTAAAGAGTTTTGGTGGAAACTGGCTCTTCAGTCCAACATTAAAGCTGACTAAGTTGTCTATATAAGTTAGTCCCATTTGACTGTATTTGGCCCACATCCCTCTGAACCTTTCCTATCCACATAACCGTCCAAATGTCTTTTAAACATTGCAATTATAGGTCCCACTCCCTCTTACACTAACAACTTGTTCCACATGTCTATCACCCTCTGTGTGAATAAAGATTCCTAATAAATCTTTCCCCTCTCACCTTAAATCTCTGCCCTCTAATTTTGGACTCTGTTATGCTGGGGTAAAAAAAAATGATGATTATTTACTATACCTGCAACCTCATGATTTCCGATTTTATGCTCTTCATCAGTGTGATTGAAGGCATTCAATTTAGAACGGAATAAAAATTTTTGTAAGAAGGCATTGCCGATCAATTACAACAATTTCATTAGTTTCTGTTTTCCATTATTTCACATGTTTCCAGGACAGTGTGAATGAGTAAACACCTGGGCACCAGGTACTGGGCATTCCAATAATCAGTAATGATTGCTGTTCTACTGATCACTTGTGCTTTTCAACTTCGTTCTAGTCACTATCACATTTTGAATCACTGACGTCAGCACCAAGCACTCCCAAATCAGGTGATCTTCAATCCAACACAAAGATCCTTTATCTCTGCTCCACAGAATGCCACTGCCCCAACCTTGTCACATACCCTACCTTCTGCATTGATGAGAGCGACTTCTGCTTCTTACAGAAACCATAAACCTCTCTGAATAATCAGAGTTGATTTAAAATTATATATTTAAGACCAGTCATTCTCAATGGGGGCCGTAGCACATTTACGGTGGGGAGAGGCACAGACTGAAATCATTAAATATTTCTAATGTTGTTTTTATGGGTAGAAGTACAAAAGAAACGAACTAAACTTAACTGCTTCACAAGGAATGGGGCCCATAAATTTACAGC
Organism: Narcine bancroftii; assembly: GCF_036971445.1. NCBI lineage: Eukaryota > Metazoa > Chordata > Chondrichthyes > Torpediniformes > Narcinidae > Narcine > Narcine bancroftii. Next base: position 19,737,178 of record NC_091478.1, read on the forward strand.
AAAGTCATAAGGGGGGGGGGGGGGTTGGGTTGAGAATGGCTAGAATGGATCATCATTTGAACTCTGGCCAGTTATCATACACAAAAGTGCTGGAGAAACTCAGTGAGTCATGCAGTGTTCTTTATGTAATAAAGATGCATAACCAACATTTCAGGTCTGAACCCTTCGTCAAGATATGAGCAAAAAAGCAGGGAAGGGGTTGGGAAATGGAAGGCAGCGGGATAGGGAGAGAGAGAGAGAGAGAGAGAGAGAGAGAGAGAGAGAGAGAGAGAGAGAGAGAGAGGGAGAGAGACTGGGAGAGGCCTAACAGAAACTGGAGGTTGATGTTAATGCCGTCTGGTTGGAGATACTGCAGATGTTGTCTCTCCCTCTCTTTCCCCATCCCTCCGTCTCCTTTCTTCCAGCTTCCCTCTCCATTTAGAGAGCTTATCCCCTCCCCTATCACTTCCCATCTTCCCTTTTGCCCTCCCACCCATATCCACCGATGATTCCTGCCTGTGGGTCTGTGCTCCTCCCCCCACCAAAATGGTCTGTTACATGCTGTATGTCAAAATTTACAATTTTTTATATCTCAAAAATGGACTTAATGCCAGCAAATGCTTTGAAACAAACATATAGTATTGAATAATAGAGGACAAAAATCTACACAACTAGTACCTACCAATAAAGTCTATTGCTTCTTGGAAGTTGGAACTTATATCTGCAGAGGCGCTGTCTTCTACAGGGATGAACTTGTAGAGGTAATTGCTTTTGAAGTACTCGGCACAGTTACGGGAAACATTGAGCAAAGCAGTGATGTGGAGATCATCTAGAAAGTCTGGTCTGGAGGCATGGTAAGCACTACCCAAGTATAAGAAAGGTAGGATCTCCACAGGTTTCCCCTGGAAATGGAAGAAAACAAGCACTGTTAAAAACATGTTGAAACCCATAAAAATCAGAACGTGGTAACACAAAAAACACAAGAATCTCAAATAGCTGATTCAGGTGTCTCCCAATACTTCTGTCCCCTTTTATCTTGGTGCCATATATTTCCATGAATTCTAGACAATTGGGAATATTGGGATGAAGCCAGTTATTGGAAAGTGATATCCTCACCGATGATTATCCATCACCATGCAAAGAAACATCTCAGCCTAATCAAGAATGACTTTTGCAGACAGAGTGGGCATCAGAACAAGTCTAATCAGGGGGCATTAGAGTAACTGCAGTGGGGGGGGGGGGAAACGTATTGACGTTCAAAAACTCTCTCAACAGGGGTGAGGGGTGAAGGTGGGTGCCATACCTGCCATGAATCTCCTCCATGCACCGCTGTCATACTTCCCCCCCCCCTGACATTACAGACAAATGTACGTGCTTACATCACGTGGACGCTAGCGGTTAGCGCTGCGGGTGCTGCACGATAACTCATTTTTGGGGGTGGGGGCAATGCGCCCCCCCCCACCCTTGACGCCGGTTGTGTCTGCAGGGAATCTCAGATTTCGGATTAATTGTCAGAGTACATGCATGACATCAGATACAACCCTGAGATTCTTTTTCCTGTGGGCGAGGCAGAATTACCACTTATTGGTAGTGCAAAAAAAAGACGCAACGTACACATGTAAACAAATAAAGAAATGTAAACAAACTGACTGTACAATAAGGAGAAAAAAGTCAATAAAGTACCAAAGTATTGAGTTTATTGTTGAGGAGTCTGATGGTGGAGTTCTGTTCCTGAACCTGATGGTGCTAGTCTTGTGGCCCCTATAACTCTTTCCTGATGACAGCAGCGAGAACAGAGTGAGTGATTGCTGCTGCTGCTCTCTGACGACAGCATTCCCCAAAGATATTCTCGATGGTGGGGAAGGTTTTGGCTGTTAGGTCCTGGGCTGTGTCCACTATCTTTTGCAGGGCATTATGCTCAGGGGTATAGGTGTCCTCGTACCAGATCTGCTTTCTAAAATGTAAGAACCCTAACATTTCACCTTCTAACTAACTCCATTCCCTGCTCATGTTCTAAAGTGAATTAAATCCAGAATAAAAACAGGGTATAAACTATAATGAGAGTAGAATAGGGAAATAAAAGCTCCAAATAAATGTTTCAAAATAAAAATAAATGGTAAACAGTCTGCAGAGGTCACCTTAAAGTTTCTAAAGCGATGCCTATAATTAACTGAACAGACTTGCTAAAAGAAAGACACCAGCCACATCAGATTATTTCCTTTTCCAGCAGAGGACCATTTGAGCTGTGTGTGCACATGCTGATATTATTAGGCAGAAGAAAGCTACTGCAGTGATCAGTCTAACTGGGCAGAATCATAAGAAGCATATTGAAATGATTCATCTTGGATATTTATCATGGATGTGCTTTTTGGAATTATTTAGTTCATTTCAACGCAAGCATTACATGTTTATGTTTTGTTTGCACTTAATCCTACTGATCTTCTTGCTCCTACCCACTTCCTGCTGCTCTGACCCTGAAGGACATTTACATGACTGCAGAATCAAACAATGGTGCAGAAGGCGTAATGCCCAATTTGTTGTGCTGAATGATTTGCCGTTCTCTGTATATTGTTAGTCACACCATCACATTGATAGGACAACCAGAGACCAGGTGCATCCATGCAGGAAAGGGGAAAAAAAACCAAAATAGAATCTAACTGGATCATTATTGCCTGATGCTGATTAGATTGGAGTATTGTTGGAGCAAATGCCTGGTCTACCCACTCAGGCAGAACTAAAAAGGGGGTGAAAATAAAAATATGTTTTTCGATGATGAATACTGCTGATGGTAAATGTTAGAGTGTTTTTTTCATTTTACATTTTTGAATTTCTGGCCCACAAGCCCGTGCTGCCAAAATATCTCATTTAACTTACAACCCCCATATGTTTTGAAAGGTGGGAGGAAACTGGAGCATCCAGACATGGGGAGAACATACAATTCCTTACAGACAGCGCTGGATTTAAACCCAGGTTGCTTGCGCTGTAATAACGTGGCACTAACCTCTGCACTCACCAAGTCATTGGGTCTGTGCCTGAGAGTGATGCCAAAACAATGCTGAGCAGGGATAGCTGGAGATCGGTGTGTGCCAATCCTGCTCAGTGTTTAATAACTTGAAAGAATTAACTGATATCTCCCTTAAATAATATCATAAACCCAAAATTGGAAACAGAATTTGTTAGACAGCATGCTTGACATTACGATCACTTGTTCTCTAATCAGGAGACATTTCAAATAAATAAATTCTGTCTCTGGTGAGAGAAACTTGTCTTTTATCCAACAAGACTTCAGATCCTCTAAGAAAGAAAGCCATAGCCAATGTTGAATTTTTACGACACGCACAAAATGTAAAGTTGCTCAACTGTAAAATGAAATTAGAGTGACATCCAGAAAGAATGTGGTGTCAAAAAAAAAAATGAACCTCAGAAATTAGCACTCTTTTGTTCAGGGAACCTCCAAATATGTTTTGTTGCTTTGACTGGAGGTAGGGGTGGATGCTTTGTGCGTTCAGTTTTAAACGACAATTTGCCCTGAATTAACAAGAGAGGAAAATGTTCTATTTCCATTATCAGCAATACTTCAGAATATTTTTATTAGCCTCATGAGTTCTAGCTTGACCTCCCATTAAAGCCATGATTCTGATTCCAGATTCCCTTGTCTGAGCTGTGGGCCAGATTTGGAGTAACAATTAGGGAGTGCAAGCAAAAATGGAGGAAATAGCCTTGGCATTTTTATTGCCTTATGTTATTATATTAAATATTAATATAATTGTGAACGAATCAAAGGCAAATAAATGTCTGCTGACATTACTTTAAATGTTAATGCCGTTATTGGTTTGTTCCACTGGAGTTAACTCGGTTATGATAATGGGACTCCACAACTGCCGGTCTGGAGGCACGAGTAACTAGATTATCAGTAAATGGATATGAATATTCATCTGATTGCAGCTTCCATTTCAGACACTTTGTCCAATTCCCTAGGTTTCCTTTGATATGATAGTTGTAGTGCAATCTTCTGTGAATCTTTTCAGTCTCTCAATTGTTCTCTAAGAGACTTTGAAAATCAAGACCTCAGACCTAGCAGAACCTTCAGCACTATTGATCACAAGTGGCCCCTGCCCTCTTGTATGCTTCCAAATACCACAGAGGTAACCATAGCAGTGCAAAATGCTCCAAAATCCACAGGTAGGATAAATAAACCAACACCAACATCCAGAAAAAAAAATGGTGGTGCTGGTGCAGACCCATGGAGAGTGGGGAGCAGACACACAGCGCTCCCCTATGGGGTCCAACCACCCATCCGACTGATGTCAGCTCCACACAGGCTTTAAACTGCCTGTTAAAGGGGTTGACAATGGTCTATTTTAAAATCCTATGACTACAGGGTCTGGACCCAAGAGGGTGACGCATCTGTACAGCAGCAGCCACATGGATTTGTGGACTCCTGGGAAGCAAAAGACTGACACAGGGCACCAGAAAACAGGGAGACAAGCTTCCATTTGATGAGGAGAAGCAGAGGAGATGAGGTGACCACAGTGGTGGATCAGTGAGGGGCTTCGAGGCTGAAGAACACACAGGCAGCGGGTTGTTGATGACTGAAGATGAGGAACCTATGAAGGCTGCGGGCTGCTGGAGGCTGCAGTCAAGAGACTCGCACCAGGCTGCAGATTGCTGGAGAGCAGCTCAAGACTTGCTGAAGTACTGGGTATTGGAGCCGAGATGTGAGTTGCTGTAGACTTCCTGATCGTGTCAGAGGTCTGCACCTGGAGCTCAGGTTACCGATAGCTCTGACTGAAGGCTGTGTGGCTGCAGAGGCTGCGGCTGTGCTGAAGATTAACCCGTAGACACTTGTTGACTCTGGGGGGTGGGGAAAATGACTCTCTTTTGCTTCTTTTTCTCTGGTTGTAAGGGGCATTCGGCAATTTCTGTTGATGGCAAATCTTTGTCTGTCTTATATTAGACTAAAAGAAATTTTGTGTAATTTCACATTTTCTGGCAATAAATTAATTTTGAATAAAAATAATCTTGAATCTCTCCCAGAAACAATATTCCCAGCAATGGGGTTCTATCTAGGCTCAGCCAATTCTGATGGTAAGGTTGCATTCTCTCCTTGCCCAGCATCAGTTTCCTGAAATACCAGCACTATTCAAAACCCCTTCAATCAAAAGATTGGCAAGAGGGAAAAGGATATTCTCAGTCTCCTTGAAAGACTATAATAACCTCTCTGATATGATGATCCCTGGTCTCTAGCCGCTCAAACTGGAGAAGAAGCAGCAGGAGTGGATTCAGAACCTTAAATCTCTCCATGAAGAAGCACAGAGAAGTGTAATGAAAATGGTGGATGAAATGTTCTCCTTCCCACCTGCCCTACTGCTCAGTCAAGCACCTTCTGCCCCATCTGGGGCAGAAAATACAGATCCCACATTGACCTCATCAGCCACCTCAGAACCCACAGAACTGGAGTGGAGATCCAGATAAAGGGACTGGTAGAAAATATACAGGGCAGTTTTGCACCAATAGGGCCTTTCATGAGAGAACTTCACTTCCTGAGTTGCAGGGAAAGGTTAAACAGGTTAGGACTTTATTCACTGGAACAGAGAAGAATGAGGGGAGATTTGAGAGAGGTGCACAAAATTATGAGGGGCAGAGATAGAGTAAGTGCAAGTAGACTTTTCCCACTGATGATAGGTGAAATACAAACCAGAGGACATGGGTCAAGGGTGAAAAGGAAAAAGGAGAACATTAGGGGAACCTTCATACAGAGAGGAGTAGGAATGTGGAAATGAGCTGCCAGCTGAAGTAGAGAATGTGAGCACAGTTTTAACATTTACGAACATTTTGCACAGATACATGAATGGGAGAGTTATGGAAGGCTATGGACTGTGCAAGTCGGTGGAACTGGGCAGAATAATGGTTTGCCATGGACTAAAAGGGGTGAAGGGCCAAATTTTGATGTTCTATGGTTCTCTGCTGTTTACAATGTTGTAATCTAAATAAATCAATGATTGAAGATTGATCCGTCATTGATTTCATGCATTATGATTTAATTTCCAGTTGAAGCTTTGATTATGAATCAAGATGCTCTAAAATTTAGCCCTAGTGGTCTCTGGGTGTGATATTAATTGGGATTGGTTATTACTATCAATCATCAGAAAAGTGCTAAAAAGAGTGTTATCGAGAAAGACTTACCAAAAACCGGCTCAATGTTACCGACAGGGTTTCATCTGGATCACTATACCCAGAACTTATGACAGGCTTGGTCCAAAATAGACCATAATTTGGAATAGCAGAGATGAGCTGAGGATGATGGCACTTGACATAAATGCAGCAAATTACTGAAGTCAAAGACCATCAAGTGGAAAACATTCCATTGGTTGGAGTCATGGTCTCCACAAAACAAGATGGTTGTGGTTGTTAGAGGCAAATTCATCCGTCTCAGGACATCGGGGTTGGGTTTAGAACCAACCATCTTCATTTGCTTCATCAATGACCTTCCTTCCATCATAAGGTCAGATGGATGCTTTATGACTGCATAATGTGCAATTTCATGTGCAACTCCTCAGCAAATGAAGCAGTCAAGCAAGACCTAAACAGCATTCAGGAATACGATGATAAATGTCAGACAATGACCATCTCCAGCATGAGAGAGCCTATATTTATCCATGATGCTTATTAGTGTACCATTTCCAATTACTCCACCAGATGAATGAGGCGGGGTGGGGGGCTTACAGAAACATGTAAAATTAATAAAGGGTTAGATAAGATGGAGGCAGGAAAGTGAGATTAGAACCAGGAACATAGATTCAAGATGTGGGGGAGTAGATTTAGGATGGAAACGAGGAGTAACTGCTTTTACCAGACAGTAGTTAATTATCTGCCCAATAAAGAAGTAAAGGCTGCCTCATGACAATAGAGCTGGATAGATTTTTGCGTAATACGGGAATTAAGGTTATAATGAACAGATAGGCAGTTGGAGCTGAGTCCGTGGCCAAATCAGCCATGGAGCAGTAGGCTTAGTGGGCTAGATGACCAACTACTGCTCCTATTTCTTATGTTCTTATTATGTCATCAATATCCTAGTTGTATTGACCAAAAGCTCAATTGGACCAACCACAAGCACTGTAGCTTCAAGAGGTTGAACATTGGATACAATGTGACAAAATGCTCACCTCCTGACACCTCAGGACCTTTCCATCATGCATGAAGCATAAGTCAGGAGGAGGATGAAATGAGTTCAGCTCCAACACACTTAAGAACCCTAAACACCAACCAGGTCAAATCCACCATGTGAAGCATCTTTCCCTCTCTCACTGGTGCACAATACCCACAATAAGCACCACCTACGAACTTCACCACAGTTCCTTGCCTAGACCACTTCCAAAGCAGAATTACTACCACCAAGAGGGAGAGGGACAGTGAGTCCATGTGAAAACTACCACTCTCTGTATCTTTGAGTCTAAATCCTGGAACTCCCTTCTCAACAGAGTAGCTTTACCTGAGGGTTGTGGTGATTCACCAAAGGGGGTACTCAATCCCTCCTTCTCAGTTAAGGGTGGGGAATCAACAGCAACACTGCCCAGATGCCAGAAAAATAACTATATACAGTTAAACCCTTGGTATCCAGCACCTATGGATATTGGTAGATGCCAGATAAGTATATTTTCCAGTTGCTTGAGAATGTGTTGCATGATTAGCAAACTAATGGCACACCAACTTCTTTACCTATTTATTTTCCTTGATTTTTTTTGCCAGTTGCTTGAATTTTGCATAACAGGGTGTTTTACTGTATATCGAAAAAAAATGAATTACTTCACAATTATTCTTGAAAATTTGGGGTCTGCTTTAAAGCTAATTATTTGCTAATTCAGATCAACTTTTTTGTTTAAACTTCCCCTGTCACCTCCAGTTCAAGTGATGTAATATTGAACTTATAGGAATGTATCCTGTTATGCAAAACAGAAGCAAAATAGGGAAGACAAATTAAGTAGAAAACCCATAAAATAAAACCTGCAGGAAACAGGAACTGAGTTAAAATGTAAAAAAAACCTTGCCACATTTACTCATTCACTTGGTTTTTGATTCAAGAACCACTAGCTTTAGTGAAATATACTTTTATAGGTGCCTAATTATGGTGGGATGATGCCATTGCTGTGATGACAATTCCCCCCACAGTGGCTTTCTCATAAAACAGCAATGTCTTGATGCTGTTTCCTGTTTTGTGGCAGTCTTCAAAGGAAAAGTTAGAGTGTTTCGGGGGGTGGGGAAATCAATGTTTTTTCTTCAGTCTTACACACCTGATCATAGGCTGGTCTGCAATTGCCACAGGGCTGTTCGGGTTGGTTTGTACGGCTCACATCATCAGCGTCTTTAACCTCATGCAGACCAGTGAAGTTCAAGGCTGGCTTTAGTTCAATGCAACACTCGGGATACAGGGAGTGGAAGTCTTCATATCCCCCTGCAAACAAGATCAAAGGAAAACTCATCTTTAAATTTTAAATCTTTGCTTCTCACCTTTGAAAGCCTGTGTAGGTTCTATTTTGCATTCATATATTTTCTCTTGTTAAAGGCTTACCATACATGTAAGGGGCATGGTAAATTCCATAAAATGTACTGTGGAATAGGAGAAAGCCTTTATATCACTCTAGCTGCACATGGTATTACAAAGAAGACTGCAAATGAATGAATCCACAGAAAACTGGGTGCAAATTCCAACATCAGATCTCAGTGAAATGGAAAAAGGCAGCTAACTGAGGTATTAGCAAAGTAATGTCATTACTGTTCTCAGCATTAGTCTAATTAAATAAAACTGCTTTCATTTTTGTAGAGTCACAGCTGCAAATACAAATCTGAACTTCACCTGATAGAACACACTAATACAATAGTGCTGTCAGCAGAAGCATTTGGTGCCAAATAGAACAATTAGCTGAAAGAGGTAAACAAACCATGTTAGTTTATAAGAAAATAGAGATTTTTTAAAAAACTTCAGTGAAGGAAGAAATTGTTGATAGAGTAGTAACTCATTTAAAAGAGACTCCAATGTCTTACAATGAGAAAGTATTTAATAAACTTCAAGCCATCTACATTAACATCTCAATGGAGTTAAAGTGAACAGTCTGCAGATACAGTGATTGTAGTGTAATAGACAAAAGTGCTGGAGGAACTCGGCAGGTCACGTAGCTTGATGAAGGGCTCAGTCCCAAAATATTGGTTATCCTTTGCTTCCTATAGATACTGCATGATCTCTTGAGTTTTGTATAACACAAATATCTCTGTAGGTTCCACTAGTGACTATCTTAACTGATGGAAAAGTTTGGTTTTCATTGTGTGTGTAAAACAAAGTTCTGGGAAAGATTTGTATTTGTCTAATTTTTATCTCCATGTTTTGTTTTAATTTATTTCCAAATAATATTGCATCAATTTGCAGAAATATTTGATGTCAGTCCAATATTCTGACAAGTAATTCTGACCATTGACTTCTTTCTTCTTTTCTTTGGCTTGGCTTCGCGGACGAAGATTAATGGAGGGGTAATGTCCTCGTCAGCTGCAGGCTCGTTTGTGGCTGACAAGTCCGATGTGGGACAGGCAGACACGGTTGCAGCGGTTGCAAGGGAAAATTGGTTGGTTGGGTGTTGGGTTTTTCCTCCTTTGTCTTTTGTCAGTGAGGTGGGCTCTGCAGTCTTCTTCAAAGGAGGTTGCTGCCCGCCGAACTGTGAGGCGCCAAGATGCCCAGTTTGAGGCGATATCAACCCACTGGCGGTGGTCAATGTGGCACCAAGAGATTTCTTTAGGCAGTCCTTGTACCTCTTCTTTGGTGCACCTCTGTCTCGGTGGCCAGTGGAGAGCTCACCATATAACACGATCTTGGGAAGGCGATGGTCCTCCATTCTGGAGATGTGACCTACCCAGCGCAGTTTGATCTTCAGCAGCGTTGATTCGATGCTGTCGACCTCTGCCATCTCGAGTACTTCGATGTTGGAGATGAATTTGCTCCAATGAATGTTGAGGATGGAGCTGAGACAACGCTGGTGGAAGCGTTCTAGGAGCCGTAGGTGATGCCTGTAGAGGACCCATGATTCGGAGCCGAACAGGAGTGTGGGTATGACAACGACTCTGTATACGCTAATCTTTGTGAAGTTTTTCAGTTGGTTGTTTTTCCAGATTCTTTTGTGTAGTCTTCCAAAGGCGCTATTTGCCTTGGCGAGTCTGTTGTCTATCTCTTTGTCGATCCTTGCATCTGATGAAATGGTGCAGCTGAGATAGGTAAACTGGTTGACCGTTTTGAGTTTTGTGTGCCCGATGGAGATGTGGGGGGGGGGGGGCTGGTAGTCATGGTGGGGAGCTGGCTGATGGAGGACCTCAGTTTTCTTCAGGCTGACTTCCAGGCCAAACATTTTGGCAGTTTCCGCAAAACAGGATGTCAAGCGCTGAAGAGCTGGCTCTGAATGGGCAACTAAAGCGGCATCGTCTGCAAAGAGTAGTTCACGGACAAGTTGCTCTTGTGTCTTGCAGGCGCCTCAGATTGAAGAGACTGCCATCCGTCCAGTACCGGATGTAAACAGCATCTTCATTGTTGAGGTCTTTCATGGCTTGTTTCAGCATCACGACTGGAAAACAAAATATCTATATTTACCTCATAAAAGGCTCCAAATTACTCCCTTGAATCTGCAAAATATTCAACTTCACTATTGATATGGTAATTGAGGGAATGAAACCCATCTGACTTTCCTTTCCACTGACTCGAGTTAAAAAAAAATTACACTTCACCTCCATATATAATGATGTCTTGCAGTGGTGGCAGACAGCACTTGTCTCACTCTGCTGGTGTCATACCTTTCCAGATCCAAATATTAAACTTGGAAACAGGTTTGCAAAGTACTTGTTCAATTGAAGCAAGTAACAATGTTGGTGCATATACAATAAATATGGCAATAAACTCGTTATTATTACCAAGCTACTATTTCCATTCACTTATCACCACACCATTCAAATCATATCTGATCCTTAAGCTATTTTTCCTTCTTGAATCCAATCCAATCCAATCATATCACCATTGTACTGCATAGCACACAAGCTTGGACCAACTGGTATTTTCACTAATGGAGCTCATGAGACTTTTTTTTTCCATTGATATTAGTTTAAAAAGCACTTCACTCATGGGTTATAATTACTTCCTATTATGCTGCAAAATATATTTGATCAAATCTTAAAATGAAAATTTCTTAACTGTATCTTGGCAAAGGTGCATTTGTGGGTTTCTATGAGCCAGAGAAATTTTGTTACAACCATAAGTTTGTGGGTCAGATATCCTTCAAATCAATATTTTTGGATGCTTCCTTGCTAAAGTAATGCTGAACAGCTCTCTTTCTAGGTCCTGCATTGGCCCCCAACCCCATTGACCCCCAAGAAACCAAAATAGGGAGGCAAGAGTACTGGAAGCGCATAGAGAGAAATGTCAGCATGAGAACGAGAATGATGCCCTGGGCGTGACAATCCCATGAGTGGGGTTGTCTTTGGGCGTCACACCTGAAACATTGATCCAGGCTTGTGACGAATTTACACCGAATGTCCTGCATTTCCTAAGCTTTCTTCCATACAAGCGCCCACACGAACACATGACGAGCCGGTGTTCCGATTCATAAAAGGGTCAATTTTATATCGTTTTCCTTCCTGCTACATGCGGCGGACTCGAGTAGCGTGTTCCATTGAATGCCCCAAACCTCCTGCGAAGATTACCATATACCACTGAATGAACGCTTATCTGATATACACCACCTCGGCTGTTGAAATAACCCTGAGAAACTCTTTGACCAATTCGTTGGTCAAAACGATGGAATTTTTAATGTTGGAAAGCGTTTCAGATTTCATACATGACATCACATACAACCGTGAGATTCTTTATTCTTTATTCCTGCGGGTGCGGCAGAATTACCATGAATTGGTCGTGCAAAAAAAAACTGCACCGCGTCAACATTGCGCGTTAATTTTGATTAAAAAAGCAATAGTCGATCAATAGCTTTTACAAATTTCCGGGGAGTTTTCGCGGTAATATTGAGGTCTGTTAGAAATGCAATCGTTGAACAGGTTATCCACTACTTCGTTCCAAGAACGTGCAGTTCAAGAATGCAAGCAATGCCTAAGTCAACCTTCTGTCTCTTAGAAATTTGGGAAGAGGAAACGATTGGACTTGAATAAATTCTACCAGCATCAATCCTCCCCCCGTTTTTTTCCCCATAGAAGATTGAAGATGTGAATGGTTGACACCCCCGTTCTCACCTTTGAGGAAATAGATTTTGGCCGTTGATATGATAGCGGTTAACGTGTTTAAGACGATGTGTGCCGAGCTATCTTTGCGGAGTCGAGGCGGCTGCGAAGTTCTTTCGTCCACTATCACCACTGTAGACACCCTGCCTTCTCGTAGGCGAGATCTGGCTTTCTCGTCCGGGATGATGAACTGCAGAGGGATCGGGCCACCTCTCGACCTCCGCACCACCACTGAATTCAAGTTCACGCTGTGCGAGCCGTGAACGTGAGATGCGGCGAAGGACAGGAACGGTCTACAGTCCAAGATCAGGTTTCTCCCTCTTTGTTGGCGAATGAATTTTTTTAAGCGCTGGCTGTCGATCGCTGAAACTGACATAATTAAACTTTTCCCTTCAAGTTCAGGTCCTTAAGGACGAGGGTGGGTTTGTAGAGGCCGGAGAAGAGTCGCCTGCTATGCCTGGCTTTGCATTGTTACCAATCAAGGTTCTGGGAAGGGTGATTTCCTCCTGGTGACCTTTATAAGTGGGGAACTGCCGGTGCGACGTAGATGCCCATATATGGGACGTGATGTCATGTGGAATCCATATACGGAACAAAACGTCGCCAGATTCCCATGTTTGGATCCAAGGTTGACGCCTACCAACCTCCTCCGCGTTGCTCAAGGGTTCGGGGGAAGGAAGGCAGGAGGAGGTGGTGTCGTTACTCACTGGAAATTAGTCAAGGCGAAACGATCCTGTTTCTTGAAAATGTGAAAGAATGCGTGTGGATGTGTTCGCATCAGAGTCGGCTCATCTACAGTGTCAACACTGTCATTCCCTTGAGGTGCATCACCGCTCTTGGTGTTGGCACCTTTCGGACTGACCAAAGTGCGTTGGGGACCATCGATCTCCTCGTGTCCATCTGCAAAACAGGGATAACCCGCTGGAAGGACTCTGCGGGCCGGCCAGCTTGCACGGAAAGCAATGCGGAGAGTCCACGCTGCCCGACCCGCTAGCGATGGCTCCAGTTTTGCAGACCTGCATTCTCTGACGTTTACGTTGGAAATATGGATAGGTAGCAAAAGGCCCAGGTCCAGGAGGAATAACAAACACCTAAAAAGACTAGGATGCGCACCGTTATACAAGAAAGTCTGCAATCTGTGATGGTAATGCAATAGACAAAAGCGCTGGAGAAACTCAGCCGGTCCATTGGAAGTCAAGGGTAACCAACGTTGAGGGTGAAACACGAGAGTCCGCAGATGCTGTGATTGTAGTAATATGCTGGAGGATCTCAGCCGGTCTTTTCAGCGCCCATAAGAAGCAAAGATATATCGCAGACACTGCAATGTCTTTTCTTTTTTTATGCGCGCTGAAAAGACCGGCTGAGAACCTCCAGCAATTTCGGTGTGTTTTTATTTAAACAAGGACCTGAGACGAAGGTTTGAGCAAAAAAAAAGCAGGCAGGCACCTGAATAAAAGGTTGGGAAAATGGAGGGAGGGGGCAAGGGGCAGGAATCCGGGGTCGCAGGTCGGAGATGATCTGAGGGTGGGGGGGGGGGGGAAGATGTGGTGATAGCGGGCGGGGGCAGCTCTCTGAATGAAGAGGGAAGGGAAGGGGGTTGGGAGGGACAGAGAAAGATTCAGGGGAGGGATTTAACCGAATATTGAGGTCTGTGAAAGTGGATTGAGAAATTTTAGCATGGATTATTGTAAAGGAGATCCTGTTTGCCTCCCGATGACTGTGAAGTTTCTAAATTAAGTCAAGGTGATGTATTTAAAAACTTGCAACTTTTTTTAATAAGATCCCAGATAAAAGGTCAGTCATTTTTCTTTCCCAACTCCTCTTGCCAGTCAGGAGATTGAAACCTCCAGCTTCAAGGATGGGTTCTTTCTCGCCTTTATCAGACTCTTGAATGGGCCTCCTTTACATAAACTCTGATGCATTGCATTGTTTAACTGATCATTTACCTTCAGCACTACTCCCTCCACTTTTATTTTTGCTCTTATAGTTGTATCATTTAAAATGATGCTGCCTTGGCTCTGTACCAACTCATCTCTCACTGCAACTTTGCACTTCTGTACTGTGCTTTACTTGCTGTACTATGCATGGCATGACTCACTAGGCTGTGCAGACAGCAAACTCTTTCAATGCTTCGCAGTTCATGTGACAATAAACGTGAACTAAGGTTGATGGATGTGATTATGACTTGCCTAGAGAGCATGTAAAATTAAGCTTTTCACTGCATCTTAATTCAAGTGGCAATAAACAATTCAGAATCAGAATTTATTGTCATGAACAAGTCACGAAGTTCAGTGTTTTGTGCCAGCATTGTAGTGCAAACCTTCATGTAAACCACCTTACAGCAATAATTTATTTTTAAATGAGTGCACAAAAATAAGCAAGTGCCTTTGGTTCATTGATCATTCAGGAATCTGATGGCTGCGGGGAAGAAGCTGACCTTGTGCTGCTGAGCGCTCGTCTTTAGGCTTCTGTACCTTTTTCCCGATGGTAACAGAGTGAAGAGGGCATGGCCTGGGTGGTGGGGGTCTTTGAGGATAGAAGCTGCTTTTTTAAGACACCACCTCATGTAGATGTCCTCGATGAAATGAAGTCTGGTGCCTGTGATGTCACAGGCCGAGTTAACAACCCTCTGGAGGTTTTTTCTTGACCTGAGAGTTGGCGTCTCGATACCAGGGAGTGATGAACCCAGCCAAAATTCTCCCCACGGTGCACCTGTAGATGTTGTTGAGAATCTTCAGTGATATACCAAATCTCCTCAAACACCTCACAAAGTATCACCTTTTTTTTTAAATTTTTTTATTTTTCACACCATAAACCACATTAACCATGATACATACTTTTTCCTTTTCAAATATATACAGTGCCATTTTCTCCTCCCTCCTCCCATCCCACCCTCCCTACCTCCCCCCTCCCGTCCATTTAAAGTACAAAATCTAGGAAGATCGCCTTCTTCATGATGGCATAAACATGAAGGCTCCAAGATAGGTACTTGGAGATGTTGACACTGCAGAATTTGAAGTTCCTGACTCTCTCCACTACTGGGCCCTCAATAAGGACTGGATCATGTTCCCCTGACTTCCTCCTGAAGCCCACAATCATCTTCTTGGTTTTGCTAACATTGAGCACAAGGTTGTTGGTGTAACACCACTCAATGAGGTGATCTACCTCCCTCCTGTACAATTCATTGGCACTGATGTTGAAGGGAGTAGATAGCATCAAGTTTTAGGAATAGATATCTCCGGTAACCAGACCTGGGACAAAAACATTGACATGACAATCGAGAAAGAACATCAATGTCTCTACCTTGTCAGAGGGCTGAGGAAGTTCAATATGTACCCCTTGTAACTCAGCAACGTCTGCAGGGGCACCATCGAAAGCAGACTTGCTGGATGCATCAGAGTGGTACAGGAGCTGCTCTGCTACAGAAGGAAGTGAGCATAAAAAATATTTGCTCCCCTCCCTGGACTCCATCTACATCTGCTGCTTCGGAAAGGTATCTAACATGCTGAAAGACACATCACAGTATTTTCTCCCCTTCCATCAAGGAGAAGACTGAAGAGTATGGATACATGAATAAACTTGAAGACAGTCTTCTCCCTGCAGCCGTCAGGCTCCTGAATGAACCTTATGAAAATTCCCTCACGCTGACCTTGCTCAGTGCCAAGTGATCTTTCTTTTCAATGCAATCCTACACTCTGTAAATTGTGCTCTTTACACAGATGTACCTGTTGATCTGTTTGCAAAAGAACCCTTTTCACTAGGTATTTTCTGACAAATAAACTGAAACAAAAGAAGAGCACAGAGTATAATGCTTAATTCACCAGATCGGTTTCCGGGGTGGCAGGTTGAGGAGAGACTGTGTAGACTGGGCCTGTATTTCCAATTTTGTAGAATGAGCAGGTATCTCATTACAATTTATGCATTTATCATGCAGGAAGAGTGTTTCCCCTGGCTGAGTTCTGTACCCATCACAGTCTTAGAAGAGAGGGTAGGCGATTTTGAGGAAAATGTTCTTCCCTCAAAAGATGGTGAACCGTTTGAATTCTATACCCCAGTGGTTTGTGCTGGTTCAGCCATTGAGCTTGTAGATTTCTGAATATTAAGGGGATTGTGGGGTGTAATAGAGTTAGGAGGAGCTGAGATTGAAGATACCATAATTCATTTCTGTTGAATGACAGAGCAGGATTGAAGGGCAAAGTGGCCTATCCGTGCTCAAAATTCTTAAATTCTTATTCATCCCAATACAGGGGTGGCACAGTTAGAGAAGTGGTTAGCGCAAGCAACCGGCTTCAAATCCTGTGCCGCCTGAAAGGAGTTTGTCTGTTCTCCCCGTGTCTATGAGGGCTTCCTCTGGGTGCTCTGGTTTCCTCCCTCCCTTCAAAATTGTACTGTACCATGGTTGTAGGTTAATTGGGCTGAAAGGGTTTCTTACCCTACTGTCTGTCTAAATAAAATGAATAAATACAGGGAAAGGCTGCTAAAAGGTATGTTTACAAGGTCAGCTCAAATTTGACCCATTTTTAGTATGAATGGGAAGGGTGAATGTGATGCTTAGACCACTGTCTAGTACTTGCTGACCCATTCCTACCTAAATTTGACCACTGTGGTTTCAGAGCAGCCTAGGATAATTGAAGTCTAGTGTTCACAGCCATTCTGCTGATTGTTCCAAGTCCTGCTTGTTGACAGAAAGAAATGAAATGGTTGGGATCGTTGATTAGCACATTGCCATTACAATGCCAGCAATTGGGACTGGGGTTCAAATCCTGCAGTGTCTTTAAGGAGTTTGTACATTCTCCCCATGTCTGTGTGGGTTTTCCCAGAGGGCTCCTATTTCCTCCCACCATCTGAAATGTACTGGGGTGTAGGTTAATTGAGTATAATTGGGTGGCACAGACTCCTGGGCCAAAATGGCCTGTTACTGTGCTGTATGTCTAATTTTACATTTAAAAATTTTAATTTAATTTTTAAAAAAATTATTTAAAAAAAATGATGAGGCAGCAGATAATACTGAACAAAAGGGCTCCACCAAATTTGGAGTGTGGAAGAAAATAGGCAGGGATGATCTGTTAAGTTAGAAGGAAGTCTCAATGAATGTGATATTATTTCTTTTTCATTATCATTAAATAATCTATTATCTAAAATAAATGAGCCCAATTGTACCTGATGTTACAAAGTCAATCTGAAAGAGAACTTAACTTAGGGGTACTGAATCTAATCAGTCTGAATTTACCCAACAACAGTCAGTGGTTTTCAAGCTTTTTCTTTCCACTCACGTACCACTTTAAGTAATCCCTATGCCCTGTGATGAGTAAGGGATTGCTTAAGGTGGGATGTGAGTGAGAAAGGAAGGTTGAGAATCACTGCTCTAGACCCAATTGTTACTGAAATATTTTGCTTGAGAAAAATGATAATTGGCCCAATTCCTTTGGCATTATGAAACCGTGCACATAACAAGTCAATTAGGTATAATTTAAACAGTAGATTTCAAACTTTTTCTTCCCACCCACATCCCATCTTAAGCAATCCCTTACTCATCACAGAGCAACTATGGCATAAGGAATACTTAAAGTGGTATGTGAGTGGAAAGAAAAAGCTTGAGAACCATTGAACAACTTGCTTGGACTTTCATCAACAACACCAAAGTGGAGTATGCATGTCTTTTTTTGTTCTTTTTTCTTTGGCTTGGCTTCGCAGACAAAGATTTATGGAGGGGTAATGTCCACGTCAGCTGCAGGCTCGTTTGTAGCTGACAAGTCCGATGCGGGACAGGCAGACACGGTTGCAAGGGAAAATTGGTTGGTTGGGGTTGGGTGTTGGGTTTTTCCTCCTTTGTCTTTTGTCAGTGAGGTGGGCTCTGTGGTCTTCTTCAAAGGAGGTTGCTGCCCGCCGAACTGTGAGGCGCCAAGATGCACGGTTTGAGGCGATATCAGCCCACTGGCGGTGGTCAATGTGGCAGGCACCAAGAGATTTCTTTAGGCAGTCCTTGTACCTCTTCTTTGGTGCACCTCTGTCACGGTGGCCAGTGGAGAGCTCGCCATATAACACGATCTTGGGAAGGCGATGGTCCTCCATTCTGGAGACGTGACCAAAATGCATGAGTTTTTCAAGCTCTGCTGGGACCAAGGAAAGCTGCCTCAGGACCTTCGTGATGCCATCATCATCACCCCGTACAAAAACAAAGGCGAGAAATCAGACTGCTCAAACTACAGGGGAATCACGCTGCTCTCCATTGCAAGCAAAATCTTTGCTAGGATTCTCCTAAATAGAATAATACCTAGTGTCGCCGAAAATGTTCTCCCAGAATCACAGTGCTGCTTTCGCGCAAACAGAGAAACTACTGACATGGAGTATGCATGTAGTCAGGTGTAAATTAGGTCACAACTGTAGTTACATCTCTGAGTGACTCCATCTCTCATGTCAGTAAAAGGCAGCATGAACCAGTGTCAAGAAAAGTCTTGAGCATGTCTAACCGAGTTGAGATCGAGAAAGCAAACCCAAATGTGTTGATTCACTCTGCCTGAAGGATGCCACAAAGTTGTAGCAGGAAGATAAATAAGCAAAATTATAGGTGGCCATAGGAAAATAGCCAGATATAATTACCCATTAGTTAACAGAGTTGCTGTAGGCCAATAATAAACTTCCACTAATTGCCACTCTGTACAGTATATGATAAAACCTGTGTAACTAAAGATAAGTGAAATCAAAAACTGGCTTCACAAGATGAACATGGTGATAATTTACATAGTTGCCCAGGATGCAGTACAACTTTTCCTAATAATTACTGCCTAGAAACCAAAGCAATGCTCTCATAGGCTGTTCGTGGGTGTTTCAGCTGCCAAGCTTGCCCAGACCTCCCTTAAGAGTGATGATTCTTTAAGCAAACACTTTAATGATAATAAGCAAGATCCAAGGTACAGAATAACATCTATTAATCACAACAGAAACATCAGGATGGACATGGAATGTTGTTGATAAATCCACACCCAAATGTTAATTGCTGTTCCTTTTCTACATGCTGATTCACCTGCTATGAATTTCCAGTATTCTCTTACACATGACTTTGTATGACCTGTGTTGGGCAGCAGGTTTGGCGACAGGAAACTCCTGTGCTTCAGATGCTAAGTCAGAGTAAATGAATGAATCTCTTTCTTCTCTTTGGCTTGGCTTCGCGGACGAAGATTTATGGAGGGGGTAAAAAGTCCACGTCAGCTGCAGGCTCGTTTGTGGCTGACAAGTCCGATGCGGGACAGGCAGACACGATTGCAGCGGTTGCAGGGGAAAATTGGTTGGTTGGGGTTGGGTGTTGGGTTTTTCCTCCTTTGCCTTTTGTCAGTGAGGTGGGCTCTGCGGTCTTCTTCAAAGGAGGTTGCTGCCCGCCAAACTGTGAGGCGCCAAGATGCACGGTTTGAGGCGTTATCAGCCCACTGGCGGTGGTCAATGTGGCAGGCACCAAGAGATTTCTTTAGGCAGTCCTTGTACCTTTTCTTTGGTGCACCTCTGTCACGGTGGCCAGTGGAGAGCTCGCCATATAACACGATCTTGGGAAGGCGATGGTCCTCCATTCTGGAGACGTGACCCATCCAGCGCAGCTGGATCTTCAGCAGCGTGGACTCGATGCTGTCGACCTCTGCCATCTCGAGTACTTCGACGTTAGGGATGTAAGCGCTCCAATGGATGTTGAGGATGGAGCGGAGACAACGCTGGTGGAAGCGTTCTAGGAGCCGTAGGTGGTGCCGGTAGAGGACCCATGATTCGGAGCCGAACAGGAGTGTGGGTATGACAACGGCTCTGTATACGCTTATCTTTGTGAGGTTTTTCAGTTGGTTGTTTTTCCAGACTCTTTTGTGTAGTCTTCCAAAGGCGCTATTTGCCTTGGCGAGTCTGTTGTCTATCTCATCGTCGATCCTTGCATCTGATGAAATGGTGCAGCCGAGATAGGTAAACTGGTTGACCGTTTTGAGTTTTGTGTGCCCGATGGAGATGTGGGGGGGCTGGTAGTCATGGTGGGGAGCTGGCTGATGGAGGACCTCAGTTTTCTTCAGGCTGACTTCCAGGCCAAACATTTTGGCAGTTTCCGCAAAGCAGGACGTCAAGCGCTGAAGAGCTGGCTCTGAATGGGCAACTAAAGCGGCATCGTCTGCAAAGAGTAGTTCACGGAGAAGCTCAAACTACAGGGGAATCACGTTGCTCTCCATTGCAGGCAAAATCTTCGCTAGGATTCTACTAAATAGAATAATACCTAGTGTCGCCGAGAATATTCTCCCAGAATCACAGTGCGGCTTTCGCGCAAACAGAGGAACTACTGACATGGTCTTTGCCCTCAGACAGCTCCAAGAAAAGTGCAGAGAACAAAACAAAGGACTCTACATCACCTTTGTTGACCTCACCAAAGCCTTCGACACCGTGAGCAGGAAAGGGCTCTGGCAAATACTAGAGCGCATCGGATGTCCCCCAAAGTTCCTCAACATGATTATCCAACTGCACGAAAACCAACAAGGTCGGGTCAGATACAGCAATGAGCTCTCTGAACCCTTCTCCATTAACAATGGCGTGAAGCAAGGCTGTGTTCTCGCACCAACCCTCTTTTCAATCTTCTTCAGCATGATGCTGAACCAAGCTATGAAAGACCCCAACAATGAAGACGCTGTTTACATCCGGTACCGCACGGATGGCAGTCTCTTCAATCTGAGGCGCCTGCAAGCTCACACCAAGACACAAATGAATGAATAATACATGCCAAAATCCCCTTGCCTGATTCAATGGCAGGGTTAGAGCTCGATGGTTAATGTCTTTTCAGTAAAAGTAGTCTCAAATGTGCCGTACGTGGCTACTGAACAAGATAAAAGCTCAAGGTACTATGGGAAAGTACTAGCATGGATGGAAGATCAGCTGACTGGCAGAAGCTAAAGAGTGGGAATAAAGGGGGCATTTCTGGCAGGCTGCCAGTGGCTAGGGGTGTTCTACAGAGGTTGGTGTTGAGTCTGCTACTTTTCACACTACTTGAAAGTGATTTGGATGCCAGGTGGATGGCTTTGTGGTGTGATGTTTACAGATTATCTGAAGATAGGGCGGTAAGTGTTGAGGAAGTAAGGAGTCCACAGAGGGACTTGACTAGTTTGGGAGAATGGCCAAGGAAGTGGCAGGTGGAATACAGTGGAGAGACGATTTTGGCCATGCACTGTGGTAGAAGGGATAAAGAAGTAGATTATTTTCTTAATGGAGGAGGGGGGAAAAATCAGACGGTGGAGGCCCTAAGGGTCTAGAACAGGATTCCCTGATTGTTAACTTGCAAGTTGAGTCAGTACTAAGGAAGGCAAATGCAATGTTTGGAATCATTTCGAGAGGACGAGAATATAAAACCAGAAATGTAATGCTGAGGCTTTATAAGGCATTGGTCAGACCACGTTTGGAGTATTGCGAGGAGTTTTGGGCCCCATAATTAAGGAAGGATGTGCTGGTGTACGATCCAGAAGAGTAATATAAGAATGATCCCAGGGATGAGAGGGTTAACATATAAGGAGCATTTGATGGTTCTGGGACCTGAACACACTGGAGTTTAAAAGGGTGAGGGGGATCTCATCGAAACGTATCAAATATTAAAAGAGCAGGATAGACTGGACATAGTAAAGATGTTTCCAGTAGTGGGGGAGTTTAGGACCAGGTGTAGAGGAGACTGGGAGATCTCTGTTGAGCACCTCAGCTCTGTCTGCCACAATAGCATGGATCTCCCAGTAATCACCCATTTCAATTCCATGTGCTTTTCCCTTGCTGACAGGTCTGTTCATGGTCTCATGCACGGCCAACTGAGACCACCTGCAAAATGAAAGAACAACACCTCATATTCCATCTGCCTCCAACCAGATGGCATTAACATGGACTTAGTGAAACATGAAAGTCTGCAGGCACTGTGGTTGTAGTAAAAACACACCAAAATGTTGGAGGAACTTAGCTGGTCTTTCAGTGTCCTTAGGAGACAAAGATATATTGCCGACATTTTGGGCCTAAGCCCTTCTTAAAGAAATAAGCAAAGAATAATCAAAATGAGCAAAAAACAAGAAATCTCAGAATACAGACAACACTGGCTACTTGAAGAGTCCAGACCAACAAAAGTGTTAATTGGATATGATAAGGGGAGAGGTGAGAATTGATTATGTCTGTGTGAAAGGAGACATAAAAGGGAGAGAGACAGAGCTGAGGGAAGGTGACAGTGGAGGGGGGGGGGACGGGGAGGGGATGAAGTGAGAGGGGGAGGTTTAACAAAAGCAGAAAAGCTGATATTAATGCCATCTGGTTGGAGGGTGCCCATTTGGAAGGTGAGGTGTTGTTTCTCCAACTTGTGGGTTGTCTCAGTCTGGCCGGACATGAGACCATGGACAAGTCAGCAAGGGAACAGAACAGGGAAATGAAATGAGTGGCTCCTGGGAGATTCATGCTATTGCGGCGGACAGAGACAAGATGCTCAACAAAGCGATCTCCAAGACTGCGACCTGTCTCTCCGATGTAGACGAGACCACAGCACCGGATTCATCAGGTAACCCCTGCAGATTCATAAGTGAAAAGTTGCTTCACTCGGTGAAGGTGGTGAAAGAGGAGGTGTTGGCACAAGTGGAGCATCTCCTGCAGTCACAGGGGTAGGCACCAAGGGGATGATTGATGGGGAAAGAGGAGTGGACAAGGGAGCAAAGGAGTGGCCAGTCCCTGCGGAAAGCAGAGAGGGCAATATGTTTTCTGGTGGGATCACATAGTAGGTGGCAGAAATGGTGAAGGAGGATGTGGTGGATGCGGAGGCTGATAGGGTGGTAATTGAGGACAAGAGGAATCCTCTCCTTGTTGCGCATGGGGGGCAGAGGGCCAGGGCAAATATGCGAGTAATGGAGGATATGGGGGTGAGGGCTGAGTTGATGGTGGTAGAGGGAAAGCCACATTGTTTGAAGAAGGAGGTCATCTCAAATGATCTGGCATGGAGACAGAGGAATTGAGAGAATGGAATGGAATCCATGCAGGGGACATGGTGTGGAGTTGTAGTCAAAGTAGCTCTAAGAGTTGGTGGGTCTGAGATGGAGATAGGGATTGAGGAAAGGGAGAGTGATGCCAGTGATGAACCAAGAGAATTTGAAATTGGGATAGAAGTTGGCAGCAAAGTGGATGGTTGATGGGAACATGAGGCAGCTCCAAAGTGGTCATCAATGTAGTGGAGGAAGAATTGCCTGTTCAGGCTTGTAGTATGGATTGCTTCATGTATCAAATAAAAAGCCAGGCATAACTGGGTCTCTTGTGTGTTACACATCACTATGCCTTTGACCTGGAGAAAGTGTCAAAGGGTAAATTATTGAGGATGAGGACAAGTTTTGTTAGCTGGAGGAGAGTGGTGGAGGAGGGGGACTGGTTGGGTCAGGCATCGTGTGTGTTCAGTGGAGAGGGGCGTGTGTGGGGTGATTAGCAGTGGTCTCCAGGGCTCCTGAAGGAGCCAAGTCCCTAGCAGAGATGGTGTCTTCGTGTCCATCAGGGTATGGAAATTAGGCATAATGGGGGTTGGTATGGAAGAGGTGGACCCTTTTGACCAGGGGTTCAGACTTATGGTTCCTCACATGCTTCCGAAGTAGGACGGGCTCTAGGGACGTGTCGCCAGTAGTGTGGTCCCTGTCGTGGATTTCCTGGGAAAGGAAAACATATGCTCATGTGGTGTGGCATTTGTGGCCAGACATAGCAGGGACCTGATAGAGTGGAGTGCCTCCGGGAGGTCCTCATGACAATGGGAGACTGGAAGGCCCTTAGACTGCAAGGCTAGGAGGACTGTCTTTCAAACCGTACCATTATCCCTCTCCGCTTGCCCATTACCACAGGGGTTGTAACTAGTGGTCCTGCTCATGGGCCAACAGGCACTGGTGCAGATCTTCATTCATAAAGAAGGCCCCCAGTCTTTGTGGATATAACTGGGGAAGCCAAATAGAGTGAAGAGGCTGTGCAGTGCCTTGATGACAGTGGCAGCCGTCATGACCAAGCAGGGGACGGCAAATGGAAATGGGAGTATTCATCAATGATGTTAAGAAAATACACATTGCAGTCAGTGGAAGGCAAGGGTCCTTAAAATTGACATTAATTAATTGCACCCTGTCTGGCCGGTAGAAGTGCAGCTTGCACTCAGCGCAGACCTGGCACTTCTTTGTCAAGGACCTGATCTCGTCGATGGAGTATGGCAGGTTGCATGCTTTGACAAAAAGAGAAAACCTGGTAACTCCGGGGTGAAGAGATTGTTGTGGAGGTTTTGTAACTGGTTGATCTGCGCGCTGGAACAGATCCCATGGGACAGGACATCTGGTGGCTCATTACATTTCCCCGCCCGGTACAAAATATCGTAATTGTAGGTGGACAGTGCAATCCTCCATCTCAGTACTTTGTAATTTTTGATTTTACCCCACTGCTGATCATTAAACATGTACGCAACTGCGCATTGATCGGTCAGCAGGGTGAATCTCTTAATGGTCAGGTAATGTTGCCAGTGCCGCCCTGCCTCGACAATGGCTTGGGCCTCTTTCTCGACCAAGGAGTGTCAAACCTCGGGACCCTGCAGGGTACGTGAAAAAAAATGCAACTGGCCTGCTGGCCTGCTTGCCTGCCTGGTTAAGGGTGGCTGCCAGGACAAAGTCTGACGCATCGCTTTCCACCTGAAACGGGGTGGATCATCCACAGTGTGCATTGTGGCCTTGGTGATGTCTGCCTTAATGTGATTAAAGGCTGCAAGAGCCTCCACCGCCAGGGGGAAGGTAATGTGGATTTGATGAGGGGGTGGGCCTTGTCTGCATAATTGCGGACTCATTGGACATATAGGAAAAGAACCCAAGGCCCCTCTTCAGGGCCTTGAGGCTGTATGGAAGGGGAAGCTCCAGGAGCGGCCGCATGCAGTCAGGGTCAGGGCCCATGACTCCATTCTCCATGACACAGCCAAGGATGGCCAGACAGGTTGTGCGAAACGCACTTGGCCTTGTTATATGCAAGGTTAGGAGCTTGGCTGTTTTGAGAAATTTCCGGAGGTTGGTGTCATGGTCCTGCAAGACATGGCCACAGATGGTGACGTTATGAGGTACGGGAAAGTTGCTACAACTCATGCTGATCCACCATCCAGTCCATCTCCTGCTGGAAGACCGAGATGTCTTTTGTGACATGGAAAGGGACCCGCAGGAAGTGGTGGAGAGGGCCATCTGCCTCGAATGCTGTCTATACGTGGTCCCCTGAGTGGATAGGGAGTTGTGGTATGCCGACTTCATGTCGATGGTCAGAAAGACCCAACACTGGGCAATTTGGTTAACTATATTGGCGATGCATGGGAGAGGGTATGCATCCAATTGCATGTATCTGTTGATGGTCCGACTGTAGTCGATGACCATCCTATTCTTTTCCCCGTTTCATACTACCACTACCTGTGTTCTCCAAGGGCCTGGTGCTGGCTTCAATTATGCCTTTCTTGAGTAAGTGCTGTACCTCTGCCTGAATGAAGACCCTGTTCCCGGCACTGTTCCACCTACTTTAAGTGGTGACAGGTTTACAGTCAGAAGTGAGGTTGCCGAATAACAACGGGGGATAATTTTAAGTGTGGAGAGCCCGCAGGTTGTGTATGGTGAATGATTGGGTTGTTGGCTGTGTATGCTGGGGGTTACAAGGGACAGGTGGTGTGCAGTGCCTGGTTCGAAGATTGCCAGTTATACACAGTGAGGGGTGAATGGGGCCCATCAGATTCTCTCGTCACATCTTTACGAAGACAATAGCAATAGCAGTGCAGAGTGCAGAGCTGAGGCATTACCATTAGTCTAAATTCATTTTAATCAGTATCCCGCACCATTAGAGTCACTACACAGAAGCCCGAGACGTCCGTTGTGTGTGACTTAGATGCCAAGGTGATCTTCTGGTTCATCGGCAATACTGTAAGGGAAAGGCGCTGGACTGTTTCTGGGTATATGAAGCTCTCCATGCTCCCACTATCAAATAAGCAACTCATCATGTGGCCATTTACCTGAATATCCATCATCGAGTTGAAGTGGGCTGTGATGGAGGCCCACATTGCTGCTGTGGAAATCAGTGGTGTCCAGGATGGCGGCCCACAGGGCCCACACGCAGTGCTGTTGGGTCCGGAAGATGGTGCCCAAGATGGCAGCCCCCACAGATCGCACATGGGGCTGCTGGCCCCCGGTGATGACGGTGTCCAGGGGTGGAAGCCCCCATGATCCACACATGGCACTGCTAGGAAGAGGTTTTGACTTACCCACTGTGGCATAGAGGCCCTTCTTCTTGCAGCTGGAGCAAGTTGAATCCTTCACGGGGCAGTGTTACCACCAATGCTTGTCCAGGCTGCAGAAGTAGCACTTTGGTTCTCCCATAGCACCGCGGCTGTGGTCAGGTCACCACTGGAGCCAGTCGAAAGTGACGGCAGGTAGTTGCAGAGCACTGCTGCCATGGTTGAGTCATTAGTAGAGCGTAGAGGGGGCAGTGCATCCCAAGAGGGCAGCGCCCAGGGTAACCACAAGGTGGCCACTTTGTCGGCCAAGTAGACCTCCTTGTTCTGGAGAACCACCTCCAGCGTACCTGCCAGCTCAGCTGCTCTCCACAGACTGAGCTCCCCTGTTCCAAGAGACTCTGTCATGATATCCGTGATGTAGCCATCCCAGATCAGGTCCTCTGTATACTCCGCAGCGGACACAGTCTTGCATTCACAGGCCCTGCCGATATTCGGTGTTGGATTCACCAGGTCGCAGTATGCGGGTCACTAAAAGGTGTCTGGTGTGGATGACATTGATCTTACATAGGTACTGTCCTTTGAGTATGTCCATGGCTTCCTGGTATGATGTAGCATTCCTGATCATAGAATACACCAGGGTGCTGACCCGGGAGTGCAGCACTTGTAGTTTATTGGTCTCTGATCACAAATGCTAGAGGAAGCATGCAGGAATGTTTCAAAACTGCGCAGTCAGAGCTCAAAGTTGGTGGATACCTCAGATGATTAAAGGTCAATTTCCAACTTTTCTAGCTTCAGGATCTGCTCCAATGTAAAAAATATTTTTGTGAATAAAATTGATGCACAATCAATTACTTGAAAGACTTGTTGTTGAGGAACCAATAGGCTTTTATTCACTTAAGAACAATGGCACATCCTTGCACTGAGGAGGGGGCTGTGGAACAGTCACCTTAATACAGGAGCCTGTGAAAAGGGACCACAGGTACAGTCGGTCAATAGGTGTGCCTGACCAGACAAGTATATGCAACAGCGGTTCACCACAGTTAAGCTTAGACATACATACAGCACGGTAACAGGCCATTTTGGCCCACAGGTCCATGCCACTCAATTTACACCCCATCAACCTATGTTTTTGAACTGTGGGAGGAAACCGGAGCCCCCGGAGAAAACCCACAGACACGCGGAGAACGTACGAACTCCTTACAGACGACGTGGGACTCAAACTCCAATTGCTAGTTCTGTAAATGCATTGAACTAACTGCTAGGCCAACTGTTCTGCCAAAGTTTGTGACCAGCAACAAATTATTATGTTTCATCATTTGAAACAAAAACCTTTAACTACCCTCTTCTTCTCATAACCTTCAATTTTACTTCCTTGTTACTGATTATTCACCAATTTTAGGAAATCCCACTGTCATTTAATCTCTTATAAACTTTTAGAATTTTGGAAATCTCTGGTAGATTCCCTTAAATGATTGTTGCACAGAAAAAAATGCTTCTCTTAATTTTTCAACCGTTCAAAAAATAAATGATAAAATTGTAAGATCATGTAGCAGTTTGTGTTCAACTTCTGTTATCTCGAGAGGAACTGAATTTCAAAAGTATTTTTGCTAAAATGATAGAGAAAATTAGTTTATTGTCACACATATGGTACAGTTCTTACCTGCTGCAGCCAAACAGGTACTTGTAGGGGAAAAAAAATACCTATAATAATAAACTAATTGAATTAACTTAAAAGAGGCAATAAATACATAAGATGGATAATAAATATTCACAGCAATCCAAGTGCAAAAAATGATCTGCCATAGTGCAGACAGTCCATGATAAGTGTTCCAAGGGGTGGATCCAGAGCCTAATAGTAATTGGAAAGAAACTGTTCTTTTATTTTAAGATTTAAAAATTTATTTTTTATTTTTCACACTATGAACCATATTAACGAAAATACACACAAACATTTCCCTCTTGAATATACACAGTGTCATTTTCTCCCCTTTTTCCCCCTCCCTTCCCTCCCTCCTTCCC
This sequence comes from Narcine bancroftii, assembly GCF_036971445.1. NCBI lineage: Eukaryota > Metazoa > Chordata > Chondrichthyes > Torpediniformes > Narcinidae > Narcine > Narcine bancroftii. The sequence continues at coordinate 19,765,664 of NC_091478.1, forward strand.
ACCCCCCTCCCTGCCCACTAAACGTTCAACATATACAATTCAATAAACCCATTAAACAATGTCATCACACAATGAAAATAAACAAGAAAATTGTGTCATCTACTTTTACCCACTGGGTCAGTTCATTTCATCTGAAAGAAATTGTTCTTGAAGAGTATTTTTTAAGGATTGTCAAAATATATCTGATGGCCTTTGTTCTTTATTCGAGATAGCTCCCTTCACTAACTGCTATATCTGTCAAAACAGAGAATTTTGCTATATGTTATGTTCCACTTTATCAAACATCATGCAAAAGCTGATGTCTGCCATCCAAAATATTCCCTTTAATTGTGGACAGAGTAAAAGTTAAATTAAATACACCTTGTCAGGGATTGCTTCCTCAATGTCCTTCCAAAGTTAACTATTTAAAATAGGATGCAGAGACATGAGTGTATATAAAGTGTGTGCACGCACACACACACACACACACACACACACACACACACACACACACACACACACACACCACACACACACACACACATACACACACACACACGCACACGTTTATAATAAGGTGAATTGTCAGTCTTTTTCTAAAACCAGAGGGCATGCATTTAAGGAGACACGAGGGGCAACTTTTTCACAGATTAAGTGGAAAAAGCTGGCAGATGAAATGGTTGAGGTGGGTACAATTACAATGTTTTAAAAGGACTGAACAAAGACATCGATAGGAAAGGTTTAGAAGGATATGAGGCAAGCTGAAGTAGAAAACTTGATTAGCACTGACAAAGGGCCTGTTTCCATGCTATAAAACTCTATGACTCCAAGAAGGATTGACTCTGAATAGATTTTGCAAACAGCCTCAGCAAGTGTGCCATATTGGACGGATTTGGCGTGTACTTTATTGTGAGGATATAATGAGAGGAAACAATAGGCAGTTCTCAATCTCCCGCAGAATCTTTAACCCCTCTCCTCAAATTCTAAAAACACTTACACTCGTTTTTAGTTATATCCTCAGAAAGGAGCTTATTAGTATGAGTTTTACTGCTATTTATGTCCATGTGCTGTGTTGGGAATTTTGCTGTTTCACACTGTTTGATATCTATCAGAGAATTATTAACAGCTCTCTCATGCTGAAAGCTCTGACTCACACCATTATGTGTTGACAGTTGTGGATTTCTTGACATCTTAACACAATGATCAGACCTTTGTGATCTTTTTCAGATGGCAAGAGGTTCTTAGCAGTTCTTCCTGTTGCCGACCAGCATTTTAACAACTGCTTGCTAATTTCTCCACACTCTGTGGAATTGTAAACTTCTTTGCAAAACATTACCCACAGACCCAAGCAAATCCATGTGGATGCTCCTGGCTTTCTAAACTGGATCTTGAAACATCCTTGTTAGCAATTACAAACAGGGCAATTATTTTTGTGAGTCTTTTAGGTAAGGTAAATGGATAGTTTTATTCCCAGGGTAGGGAAAGTTCTAATGTTTGTACGTTCTCCCCGTGTAAGGAGTTTGTACGCTCTCCCCCATGTCTGCATGGATTTCCTCCAGGTGCTCCGCCTCTGGTTTCCTCCCCAAAAAATCTGTATGGTAAGTGTAGGTCAACTGAGTGTAATTGGGCGGCACAGGCTCATGGGCCGGAAAGGCCTGTTACTGTGCTGTATGCCTAAAAAAATTGGAAACAATGGGACAGAGACTGTTTCCAGGCAGTTCGATTCCATGACTTTATAATTTGCTTTCTTGGCTTTCTAAATTGTTTGGTTATATTATTACAGCTGAGCACTTAGTATCCATGTTCTAATTAACCATGTAAGTACTTCTTTCCAGATAATACCTCCTGGGACCCGGGTGCAATCACTGGGGCAAAGGTGCTGCACCTTTCAAATCGCAGGGGGATCGACTCATTAAATCGCCAACCCAGCGATTTAAGGGGGATTCCGCTCCAGTAATGATGCATTGCGCATTCATCGGAAATACTGCCAGACGTACAGAAGCTGGCTGCCCGGTGACTCATGCACGCAAGCACTGACATCACCGGAATCAGCGGGTTAGCCATTGCCTGTGGACGAGTCCTAGGTAAGTTTAACTGGGTTCCCTGACTACTTCTGAGGTACGTCAGGGACCCAGTTGGCTTCGGGCGGGGTTGATCGGTTCGGTCCCTTTCTAACTGCCGTGTAACTGGGGCGCTAACCGGGTAAATTGCGTTTTACATGTCAATCTGAAGGGCCTTGTCTGACAAGTATTCCTTTACCATCATGTATCAGTTTAAATTTAAATGTAGACATACAGCACGTAACAGGACCTTTCGGCCCACGAGCCTGTGCTGCCCTACACACTCCGTATGTTTTGAAGGGTGGGAGGAAATTGCAGCACCTGGAGGAAACCCACGCAGTCATGGGGAGAAAGTACAAACTCCTCACAGACAGCGCCGGATACGAACCTGGGTCACTGGCACTGTATTAACATTGCTCTAATTGCTGTGCTAACGGTGACACCCCCAAAATTGGCTCAGTTATTTTTACTTAATCTTTTAGGGCTGCGTTCATGGACTTTGAGCATTTAATTCAGTTTAATATGATGGGAATGTTGATTTGTCAAAGACTCTCAAATGAATATTTTAATTAAATCCTTCTCTGTTTAGCTGGATGCAAATAATCCATTGGTATTATTCAAAGGAGGTCACACAGTATTAGGAGTGAGGAGGGTTTGGAGGAAGTGATTGGGGTGTGAATTCACCCCACGTATAAGTCAACACCATCTGTCAACCACCACTATTAAAAACAAATTTACTGGACAATTTTCTACCCCCCTCCCCCCCACAACAAGCTCAAATTGGCCACCATCTATACTGAAGTAGCAGCAATGATTGCATTGCAAAAGACTCAGTAGAAATACTCCTGCATTCAACCAAGGATTGACTTCTGTATGATCAATATGTGCTACAGTTCCAGTAAGTAATGTAGGAGTATTACTGCGCTGTCTGTTGCATGCCTGAAATGGATTTACAATAGTAATGCATTTAAAGCATTAAAAAAACACATTCTGCAAAAGATTATTTGCTGAAGCATATTAAAATTAAAACATGATTACAGCAAACGTTCCCTGATGTTGAATTACTGTTACCACATCTCTCCTGTCTTTTCACCTTTTAATTGCACAGCTTTACATTATGGTCACTGGTCCAGTGCCCAACCATTAATAATCAGTCGTGCACACCCAATGCTTATGAGCCACACATATTGTGCAGTCAACACCACAATAAGTTTGTGAGAAATTTGTTCAACTGATCTCAGATGAGGGCCATTTCTTAAGCAACCAACATTTCTTCAAAGGGAAATGGATGTCCATGATATCAATAATTCCAACATGACTTGCAATTTTCTGGATTAAATGCTGACATCAACAGCCTGGGCATGTGAGAAGTCAAGCTAAAGTTACCAACTGGTATTTTTATCTTAAAACTCCACTTCATTTAGTTGAGATTTGGTTATGCATCAGTTGGTAGAACTCTTTGCTTAGAGTCTGAGACAGAAGCTTGTGGGTTTAGGAGCTATTGCAGAGACTTTGGTACAGAAATCCACACTGTTGCTTCAGATGAATACCAACGAGCTGGACTGTGGGAAATGCTGTCCTTCAGAACATTATTGTTGAACTAAGAACCAACCTACTCTTTAAGTGGAGATAAACAATCCCAGTCCACACGTAAAGCTCACCAGTTATTTTACTAAGCATTGCCCTTTAATCAATATTTTTCTTAAACCAAATTATCTAATTATTATCATATTGCAATTTATAAGATCTTTGTACAAGTTGGCTGCCAGATTTCCTACATTATTACAAGCATTAGACTTGAATGCCATAGATTGATTTGGAAGCATCTAGAAAGAGATGTGAAAAGTACAATATAAATGCAAGTTTTAAAAAAAAGTGATGTTTGTAATAGAGAAGTGAGTCTGATGTTTTAATTGCAATGCAATAAGCAAATTGTCATTGTCACGCTCCAAGCTTCAACAGTTAGATTCGAACAGAAACAGACAACCTTCATATATCACTCACATTATGCCTGGTACAGGGAGTTCTTCTGTTAGTAGAGCAGCAGATTAACTCTGACATTCATATAGTCATATAATATACAAGAGCACCATTACAGTATATAGAGCTTCATGAAAAAAAAACAATGAATCTGTACATAGCAAGGGCAACATGACACCATTGTTTGTGGGGTTCATTCAGGAGCCTGATGGCTGCAGGGAAGAAACTGTCTTTAAGCCTGTTGGTGCACGATTTCACAATATTGAAGCTCTGCCCAATGGAAGTAGGAAGTAGAGAGTGTGTCCGAGGATTGGCTGCTTTTCCTCTGTAGACAGAGTCCACAGAGTGAAGTGAAAGAAAGGAAGAGACTTCTCAGGAGGAAAGGGGTGGCACAGTTAACGTAGCGATTAGCATGACGCTATCACAGTGCCAGTGACCCAGGTTCGAATCTGGCACTGTCTGTAACAAGTTTGTACATTCTCCCTGTGTCTGCGTGGGTTTCTCTGGGTGCTTTCCACTGTTCAAAACGTTCGGTGTTGTGGGTTAATTGGATGTAAGTGGGCCGCATGGGTCTCAACGGCTGAAATAAGCTATTACAAATTTGAAAATGAAGTCTAAATTTAAAATTAGAAGGAAAATCTAACACACATTTTCTTAGGTGTGTTGCCTTGCCTCATTAGTTCCTCCAGTTAAGCATCAGGGAATATTTTCACGAAAGGACTGACGACTTTGATGGCAGTGAATTTGTTGACGTTATTTTACCTTTTCATATTCTGCATGTCATTGATATTTGTCACCAAACATAATTAGATCATTTTATCTTATGCTGATGAAGTAAATCTCAATTTTCTGCTTCATCATGCAGGTGAAAAGAGAATTTCAATCATTAAATGTTTTAACTTTTAAAAAGTTTAGATATATAGCGCGGTAACAGGCCCTTTTGGTATACGGGTATGTAGGCATACGGATATTATTGTTGATTGGCACCACTTTATGAATCTCGATCCAAATCAGATGAATGCTTGGAGCTCATCTGTTTACAATAAATATTAAGGACTGAAATGAGGGATCTGGGTGTTGTTCCTCCAAGTTTTCTGACAATAGAAATCCAGGCAAGGAGGGCCTAGAAAGATTTCTAAAAGAATGCAGAAAAGTAGTCAGGGGTTGAAGGTGGAAAAGCGAGTGAAGGAAACCATCCATCCGCTGGGGAAACAATGAAAGGCTGAGTATATCTCCAGGACAAGGGTTTGGAAAATGTTTGTGTTTAGGGAGGTGTTCTTTACGTGGATCACAGACAGTTATCATGCTGGCGTAGCAAGGAATTGGGTAACCAAATTATTTTTATATTTGTTTACAGGATGTGGGCATTGCTGGAAAGACCAACCCTTCTCGACCATCTTAAATTTCCCATGAAATGTGGGTTAACAAACTTACTTCAGAAGTCTGCTAGGATTTAAGCAAGTTGCTGGATGTCATAAGAGAGCACAAGTGATAGAGCATAATAACATAGGAAATAGAAGCAGAACTAGGCCACCTGCCCCATCGAGCCCGCTCTGTTATTCAATAAGATCGCGGCTGATCTGGCTATGGACTCAGCTCCACCCACCTGCCTTTTCTCCATAACCATAATTCCCCTACACTACAATGCAAATACAAGTAATCCCCGACATATGTCCATTCTGGATGACTGATCGTATCTCCGAATGGATGTATGTCAGAATTGCCCTACCTGTAATACTGAAGAGTAAAACAATGGATTTCCTTCCATTCTCTATCTCTGAATCCTTCTCATTCCCTCTCTTGCTGCAGACCCTGAGCACCCTGCGGACTCTACTGGCCTCTAAACTGTCTGACCGTCAGAATATTGAGCAACAGAATCAGAAAAAAACAGGACTCAAGGAGTTAAAATGCAGTGAAATATCTCAACATGGCGGCCTCCAAGGCCAACTCTCGTGAGAAGTTAGACACCAGGCAGCATGGCAGTCATCAAGGCCAGCTCTCACGAGAGGTTGGCCAGCAGCCAACATGGCGACTGCCATAGATAGGCCCGATTTTCACTGTAATAGCATGTTTTATTTTTTTTTTAAATAAAATTTGGTTGTATGTGCGGATGGTTGTAAGTCGCATAGGTCACAAGTTGGAGAGAAAATTCCACTCACTGGGAAAAGCAGTCCCTCCTCATCTCTGTCCTAAATTAAATCCCCCAAATCTTGAGAATATGTCTCCCAGCTCTACGACTTTCCTGCCTCTATCTTTTCTATCCTTTTCATCATTTTACATGTTTCTATAAGATTCCCTCTCATTCTTTTGCATTCCAGTGAGTATGGTCCCAGGTGACTAAATCTCTCCTCACAGGCTGACCCCTTCATCTCTGGAATCAAGGTGGTAAACCTCCTCTGCACCACCTCCAATGCCAGTACATCATTTCTCAATTGGGCAGCACGGACTCATGGGCCGAAATAGCCTGTTACCGTGCTGAATGTCTAAATTTAATTTTTTTTTAAATTACAACTTCCATGCAAGTTTAGTCATACCCACAATGAGCTTGCACATTGAAAAGAAAACATATTTGCTTATCTTTGTTCATCTTTTTTAATTTCTCCATTTTAGTTCAGACAGCTAAACCTGACCTTGGAAGCCCACTTGAATAACAGGTTAACTTTTGGGTACTTTCCAAGGAAGGCCCAGCCCTTCACAAGCAATGGAAAATGAACTCTCAGAGACTCATTTTCACACGAATGGTACAAACCAAAGGTTGTTCAGATCAATTTCCTCAGAGGATGACAAAGAATGATAAAACTCTCATTTCCTTCCACAGGAAGCCGGAAATCCGCAGTAGAATTTGCTTATGGTTGAGGAGAACAAATACAAGCCCATCGCACCTACAATTTATCTTAATTTGTGTGCAATGATTTGCTTACAGTGACATAATACTGCCAACTCATAATGCAGGTACATTTGAAACATGTTGCTTCCATATTTACATTTTAAAACATGTGACTGCATTTTCAGGTTTAACCCAGCATTTGAAAACTTGGTGAGAAATGAACACGCATTGGATTTTGGTTCTTTTTTCTCATGCTCCACTTGGCAAGATTTTTCAAAATGTGCAACCTAACTAAAGTGTTATCCTTCCATTACTAGCAATACCCCCTCAACTTGCGAATGAGGAGACTGTCCAGCTGGATAATCTATTGCCACAGGCATGCATTGAAGGGGAATACAATCGAGGTTCTCATAGAAACATTGATGCAAACCATGGAAAGGCAAGAGACCTGAACAACCTGGGAGGTGTGGCTTGCAGAGGCTTTGCCACCATGGCCTGTGCATGTAAAGCTGGAGCTGACATCTCTTCCTATTAACCACTCATCCCTTCCCATTAATCACCCCCTTGGCACCTTCCCCTGCAGCCGTAGGAAGTACCACACCTCCTCCCTCACCACCATTCGGGGCCTCAAACTGTTCATCCAAGTGAAGCAATACCTCTCTTGTGAATCTGCAGATGTCATCTACTGCGTTCGGTACTTAGGTTGTGGCCCTCTCTACATCTGAGAGACTGGACGCAGACTGGAAAAATGTTTCACTGAGCATCTTCACTCTACATCAATGAGAGGGATCTCCCAGTGGCCTAATATTTCAATTCTGCACCCCACTCCCTCGCTGACATGTCTGTCCATGCCCTCGTGTACTGTCAAATCAAGACAACCCGTAAATTAGAGGAGCTATTTTCCATCCACCCACTCTCCAAGCGGATGGTACTAACATCAACTGCTCCTGTTTCTGTGAACCTACTCCCTGTTCTCTCTCTCTTCCCCATTGCTCTGTCTTCTTTTTCCCAACTGAGTTTCTCTGGCATTGAGTTTTTACTTCAATCACAGTATCTGCAGACTGTTGTGTTTTACACCTAACATTGAAGAGGTTGCTGAGTTCCCCAACTCAACAAGGAGAGACCCTGGCATATCCACTTCAGCCCTCCATTGACTCTGTCTGTACCTCCCCCGACTCAGGAAAACTGCCAACATAAAAGGACCCATTCCCACCAATGTCATGCTTCTTCTCTCCCTTTCTACTCGGCAGAATTACATGAGTTTGTGAACACGACCCTCCAGATTAAAGGACAGTTTTTTTTCTTCTCTTCTCATGCTTATTTTTCTAAATTTAGTGATACAGCAGGTAACAGGCCCATCCTGTCCATGAGCCCGTGACACCTAAATGCACACATGACAAATTAGCCCATCAACCCCGTAATCTTTGGAGTGAGGGAGGAAACCAAAGGACCCAGAGGAAGCCCATGCAATCACAGGGAGAACGTACAAACAGACAGTGGTGAATTTGAAGCACCAATGCGTTAACTTCTACGCCATCTTAAATGGATATCTATTAGTAAAAGATGACGGCCTGGGTCTGATTTAACTGTAGAAGAGGTTGTGACCAGGATGACGGGGTCCTTTATAACGTTAGCTGACTTCTTATAGATGTCTGCACTGGATGGGAGGTCGGGACCCATGATAAACTTGGGTATGCTTGCTTGCTGCTTGTTGCAGTTTTTCTGCATTCCTGGGCACTTGAATTACAAAACCAGGCTGTGACGCAACCCCTCAGTATACTTTCCACACTGCACCTCCAGGAATTTAATAGTGACATGCAAAATCTCCTCAGAGAAAGATGAGGTGTTGGTGTGACTTCTTTACAGTTGCCTCAACGTCCTGGCTTCAGGAGAGCTCCTCCAATATATGGACTACAACATGGACTCCAATCTGTGGAATACATTGGTCAATGTAAAGATAGAAAGTACGTGAATATCTGTTTGTCAAAGCTTGAGTACTTGTCCAAACTCTTGTCCTCATGTTGTCGGTAAGATGCAATAGCAATGGAGAGAAATATTTATGAAGATGGAAGAAAATGGTCCTCGCCATGAGAGACAACACCCACAGATTTCCTTTTCTTCCACTTATGTAGAGTTCTTGTAGTGATGCTCTGAAGCATCACCCGAGATGATTGTGCCAGTTTTTGGGTGGACTCAGCTTCTTGAAAGGGAGATGAAGGTGAAATAGTTGTCACAAGATGAGAGTGCCCATGTAAGGGCTTTGCATTAAAACACAGAAAAGAATCTGCTTTGGTCATGGGTAGTGTCATTGTCTATGGAAGGAGAAGGAACAGAAAGGCATGAATAGAACAAAGATTTAATGTTTAATTTTTAATTTAGACATACAACAGGTAATTCAGACCATGGTAACAGGCCATTTCGGCCCACAAGTTCATGTCGCCCAATTACTCCAATTAACCTACTCCCCTGGAACATTTCGAACAGTGGGAGGAAACTGGAGCCCCTGGGAAAACCCAAGGGGAGAACAAAGAGTGTGGGATTCGAACCCTGGTCCTGATCGCTGGCGCTGTAAAGGCATTGTGCTAACAGCTACGCCAACCGTGCCACCCTGAAGATCCAACACCTCTTTAATCAAAGCGTGCTGTGGCGCAACGAGTCAGTATACTGACTGTCTGATGGTAAATCTTGAACCAGAAAATGGCCTTTTCTTTCCTAAGTGTTTTCCTCAACTTCTTCTAATATATTCCAGGTCAGCCTTTTTCTATCATTTTGACAAAGCATATGAATGAAAATATTCTTTCAACACAAGATGATTGAATCTGACTGAAGGAAATTATATCATCTGCATTTCTGGATGCACTGCATAACAGAAATAACCTGTAAGTTCATAGAAAGCATGCTCAACCATTTACATGAGGCATTGTTCCAGGTATCTCTGACAGATTCTGAGATATATCACTGGGGAGCTCAAAGTTCATGTGCTTGATAACAAAACCACAGTCCCTTATAAACAAACACATTGGAGATAAGATTTGTGTGACTTAAAACTGCTACATGTGCCATATCCCCAGGGCACACGGCTGCAGGGCTGAATTTGCCAGTACTGTTGTTCAGAAGAAAAATGTGAGGAAGTGACAAACTTTGGGTTCTACCTGTTCTCCCACATCTCAAGGATGCGCTGGAAGGTCAATTAGCTACTGTAAAGATATTGCCTTGTGCAGGGGGGTGGAATAGCTGGAGGATGGAGAAGGTGATGGACCAGGTGGGGAGGAGGGGCTGACATGAGGAGAGGGCTAAGATCAACCTGCGGAAAGCTGCTGGTCTGGATAGCATTCCCGTCAGAGTGCTCAGGAGATGTGTGGTTCAGCTAGCAGATGTCCTCACCGACATCTTTAACATCTCCCTGAGAAGTGCCGTGGTCCCCCACGTGCTTCAAAGCCCTCTCCATTGTTCCCGTGCCACAGTGGTCGGCTGTGTCCTGTCTCAATGACTACCGCCCTGTCGCACTCATGTCCATTGTCTTGAAGTGCTTCGAGAAGCTCATCATGGGGCACATCAAGCTCTTGCTGCCCCCATCACTAGACCCCCTGCAGTTCGCATATAACTGCTCTACAGACGATGCCATGGCCACTGCCCTCCATCTAGCCCTCACCCACCTGGAATAAAAGGATTCAGATGTTCGAATGCTGTTTATTGACATTATCTCCGCATTCAACACAATCATACCTCAGTACATGATAAGGAAGTTGAACCTACTGGATCTAAACACCTCCCTCTGCAATTGGATTCTTGACTTCCTGTCGGGGAGACCTTAGGCAGTCCGGATTGGTAACAGCACCTCCAAGACCATCACACTGAGCATGAGAGTCCCCCAGGGCTGGGTGCTTCGTCCACTGCTGTTCACTCTGCTGACCCACGACTGGGCAGCTAAACACAGCTCGAATCACATCATCAAGTTCGCTGATGTCACGACTGTGGTGGGCCTGATCAGTAAGAATGACGAGTTGGTGTACAGGGATGAGGGGCAGTTGCTAACGGACTGGTGCACATCCAACAACCTCTATCTAAACATTAAAAAAACAAAGGAGGTGGTTGTCGACCTCAAGATGGCCCAGGGGAACCATGCTCTGCTGACCATTGATGGCTCCACCATTGAGGTCGTCAAGTGAATCAAATTCCTTGGAGTGCACTTGTTGTGGTACCTCACCTGGTCCCTTAACACCAGCTCCATAGACAAAAAAGCCCAGCAGCGCCTCTACTTCCTGCGAAGGCCGAGGAAAGTTCATATCACATCTTCCATCCTCACATTCTATGGAGGATGTATTGAAAGGATCCTGTGCAACTGCATCACCGCCTGGTTTGGAAGCTGTACCACCTCGGACAGCAAAGACCCTGCAGAGGAGAGTGAAGTCAGCGGAAAAGGTCATTGGGGGGCTCTCTTCCTACTGTGAAGGACATCTACAACACTCGATGCAGGTGAAAAGCAATAAACATTGTGAAGGATCCCACACATCCCTCACGTAAACTGTTCTCCCTCCTGCCATCTGGTAGGAGGTATTAAAGCATTTGGGCCCTTACGTCCAAAATGGGCAACAGGTTTTTCCCCAAGACATCAGGCTTCTGAACTTCCAGAACATTTGTAGATAGGGTACCTTGGACTGTTACTGTATATGTCTTAATATTTTAATGTGCTTAACTTCTGTTCTAACTTATATTTATGTAAATATGCTCCATAGTCCTGGAGAAATGCTATCTCATCTTTATTGTGAGGGCATGATATGAACGATAAATAAAGATGACGAAATATGGTGAAATGCATTGAAGAGAATATTGTGGGAGCTGATATTAACTCAACAGTTGAGTGGCTTCCTATGTTGAACATAATGAGTAATAGAGGAAAATAAAATGCAGCTATACCACTCCCATTACAGTCATCTTCATTTTAGGTCAGCTAAAGATGATTAAATGTGAAAATCTGCAGACACTGTGACTGTAGTAAAGATACACAGAAATGCCGGAGGAACTCAGCCAGTCCCGCAGCGTCCATAGGGACGTTTCGGACCTGAGCCCTTCTTCAAGGAATAAATAAAGAACAGGAAGGCATCAGAATAAAGAGAATGAAGACTAGCAGGGGGAGGCATAGCTCAGATGTTAATTGAATATGATGAGAGGAGAGGTGAGAATTGATTTTAAGCTCTGTGAAAGAAGTCAGAAGGAAAAGGGAGACAGAGCTGGGGGAAAGGCGATAGGGGGAAGAAGAAGGTGGGAGGCGGTAATGGAAACCCAAGAAGTCGATGTAAATACCATCTGGTTGGAGGGTGCCCAGATGGAAGATAAGGCATTGTTCCTAGCTTGCCTATAATCTCTGCAGTGGTACCCCATCTACCTGTGCTTTGTGCATCAGTTCTCCATCTAACTAGTCACTGAATATTATATTTTTCATGAAGGCTTTCACTCCACATGGCTGGCCCTTACAGGGAGGTGCCCAGAAAACCACAGTGACATCCAAGAGCACACAATTCCTGTTTGAATACCACTCCCACAAACTTGGCCCAGCATTGTGGGCCAATGGTGTAGACACAATCCTTTGCAATAAATATGACCTGTTCAGTCAGTCTTACAGGTCCAACATTGTGGAGATTGACTATTGGAGCGTCTAATTGCTAGAATCCCTTTAATCCTGCACATACCCCATGCTGCTGGTCATAGTTGAGCCCCTTACCTTTGCACCCTAATCTAATTGTGACCCTAATGGTTTCCAGGTATCGAAACTGGGAATCGAGAGGGGGCTGAGGGTAAGAAGGGGCCCTGGGCACTGAATGCTTCCTTGTTGGAGCTCAGGTTGAACTGAACTGGAGCCTGTGCAGCTGCAGAAACTGCAGGATTGCTGGAGGCGAATCCATGGACACTCAGTGACACTGGGGTCTTTTTTGTTGCTTCTCTTTCTCTGGCTATAAGGGGTGCCGGGCAATGCTAATAGCGAATCATTGTTTGCCTTATGGGCGACTAAAGGCAATTTTGTGCAATTACATTTCTGTTTTATTACATGACAATAAATAATATCTGATCTGGTTTCTGCTCTGATCTGATCTCTCCCAGAACTAGATTGTGAACCCAGACAGTGATGAAAAGCATCGCTTCCCCCTGGCAATTTCTGAGGTCCCAATTTTCTGTAGTGAGGAAGGTCCCATCCCTTTCCATTACAGACCCAAACCTCTCTTCATAGTAAACCAACTCGCTGATAAATGTTCCTGTTCACCCCTGACACTGCCCATCCCACTAACAATTAGTGGAGCAGTGTTTCCCAACTTTTAATGGACTAAGGCCCACCTGGCTTCCAGCCTAACATGCCATGGCCCACAAGTGGCAATGACTCATCAATATTTTCAAGTCAAAGGCAGCTTTGTAAGAAATATATCTATCTAATTTAAAGTATTTTATTGAACGTTTTTAAAGACCCACATAGGAACACACTGTGGCCCACCAGTGGGCCATGGCCTGATACAAATCACCACCTTTGGGCTAAATTAGCTAATAAACCTGTGCATATTTAATTTTTTTGCATTACCATTTTACTATAGAGGTGCATCCTGTATCAATTTGACCACGTTCTTCAGTCCATAAAGGGCAACTAATTCATTTTGGGTACTAAATATATTTACAGTTTGAAGTGTTTATTTTACCAAATACTTCCCTCTCAAGATCAGTATTTGAAGTTAATTAATTTATAAGCCACAATCAATTTGGGCTAAAAAAAATTCTCACATTTATTATAATTGCCAGTAGGTGAATAATAGAAAAATAAGAAAACAAATCAGCTTGTGATTTGTTAAAGTATGGTTCTGTAGAAGAACATTGACAATGTGCCCATGTGTCCTATAGAAGGGTCCATTCCAGGGGGAAGATAAAATACTTGTCCTGCATATGTATTGTTTGTCTGTATGTGTGTAATGTCTGGTTGTGTGTCTGCGTGTTTTGCACCAAGGACCGGAGAACGGTGTTTCATTGGGTTGACAATAAACTTGAGTTGACTCCTGGCCTGTGCTTGTCTTGTCAGACATGAAAGATGCTAATGCTTTTCACTGGAGTTTCCCTCCTCAGGGATTTAGGGATACCCTACACCCAGTGTGCAGGGAAGGTTCATCGGATGGCAGGTATTCTGGAGCTCGATCTGTAACATCAAAAAGGGAGGACAAGCAGGCTCTGATGTTTTCTAATGCTGCACATGAGAGAAGTGGGGAGGAGGAGAGATATTCTGTTTCCATGGGGACCGGCAGCCTCCAGACATATACTGTAATGATCGAAGGAACAAATAGGTGTGGAGATTAATGGAAGGAGTCAAGCTCCTCCAACCTGGATCTGATGCTACAAGTTCGATAGCCTTACATTCATGTTGAAGGTCAGAGAATGTGTCATCAAAAGCCACATCCCTGTAACTGCATCACAATCCACAGCATCTGCTCAATGCATCACACCCCATCACTCATCGACCAACAATCTCAATCCGTCAGGACTTGTACCTGAAATTCAGATGATCCACCACGCCATCATACGTGTTGTAAGCCTCAAGCTCAAATTTTACAGTTTTCAAAAGATCGCTGCATTATCATGGGCGGCGCGGTTAGTGTAGCAGTTAGTGCCACGCTATTACAGCCCAGGTTCGAATCCCACGCTGTCTGCATTGGTTTCTTCCAGGTGGTCCGGTTTCCTCCCTCCCTCCAAAAAGTACTGGGGTTTTAAGTAAATTGGGTGTAATCGGGTGGTATGGGCTTGAGGGCTGGAAGGGCCTGTTAGCATGCTAATCCTAAACTAAATTTGAAAATTAAATTAAAAAATTAAAATCAGTCGAAAGAGCACATGCAGGAAAAGGAGGCACAAGTGACAGGTACAAGTAGCCAACCTGCAGGGAACAGGGCTGATGTTGCTATACCTTACCCCCCAGAAGAAACGACATCAGCTGCTATTACTGAGCTGAGGGTCAGCAGCTCTTCCAGAATCACGGATATTCTCATATCCCCTCCTCACATCCCAGATCTCCCTCTCGTCCTAATTCTCTTCTGAATTACAAGCAGAAGATGATAGAGTCATGCCCTCTTCCTATTGTCACCACCCTCCCCCACCCCACCCCTACTGATGAGTCAGTGATAGAAGAGCAAAGGCTCACTGCCACTCCACCTTATGTTCCCAGTTATCAGCTCAGATACTGGAACGGTGCATAAATCAGGCACGTGTAGCTTGCGGCTAAGTTGAAGGGAAGAGTATTTAAGGTGCTAGCTTCCCAGAGGCTAAGATCGCACACGAGTCCTGCAGAAGTGATTCTGATCACCACTTTGACGACAGGAGGTTGATGGGACACCTAATGAAGTGCTTGGTCCATTGGCAGACGCCGCTGGAAATCCTTTTTGTATCATCGAGGATCGTGGAGCTGTCTACACCAGCCTTATTTCATATATCTTTACAGAAGGAGAACATTCAACCCATCAAGGGTAGCTTGAACATTTTGTTTTGCAGAGCTTAAAACTCATTCTTTCAGCGTGGAGCTTCTGCTTGGGTACAAACTGAGATCTCGCTTGGAGAGCTGTTGCCTCTCAGATCCAGAGATCTGGATTCGATCCTTATTCTGCCACTCCAGAATGCTCTTGCTTTTACCTGTCAGTCTGCCAGCACTTCCCATCAAGGTGGTATAAACTGAAGCTAGGCTGTCGAGGGGCGGAAATGCTCAACGTGGACCTGCTAATGTGCCTGGAGCTCCTACCTTTGAAAGTCAGCAACTGAGGTAGCATATAGCACTTGCAAAGAAATATTCATGCACCCTGGAACTAGGATGCAAGGTGGGCATTCAGATATGACAATATCATAGAACATTACAGCACGGTACAGGCCATTCTGCCCGCGATGTGGTGCCAACCTGTATATTCCTACCAAAAAAAAAAGAAACTTCCCCTACCTCATAACCCTCTATCTTTCTTTCATCCATGTGTCTGCTTAAGAGTCGCTTAGATGGGCCTAATGTTGCAGCCTCCACCACTGCCCCTGTCAAGGCATCATTTATTATCTGCTTCTGTGGCTTCAGATGTACTGCTGACCTTAGACTCAGTTATGGTTGTGTTAACATTCCTTTAGGGGCTTAATTCAGCTCTTTTCCCCACAGGCTGGCTTGTGTTTCCTTGACCAAAGCCTTGTGCTCACTTCCCACACTGCTCTCTCGAGAAGGAGAATGGCGTGTAGTCAGCTCACATGGAAAAGAAGGGCACAATGGCCTCCCCCAAGCAACAGGGGATGGCAAAACTTGAGTTCCTATTATCTGTAGCTTGAGCCTGCAAGAAGCTAAATGCAAAATTGTTCATCACAGGGGTCACTGTGTTGGACAATGTGCTCCAAAACAGTCTGCATTATTGTAACATCACATTTTTTTCACAGTAATTACAATGGAATATTTAGCTGTCATTTTATATTATCATTTGTTTCTCTCAATTGGTAACAATTTATACACATTGTAAAGTTTATCTGCACATTGAACTCATGCATATGACAATAAACTCATCTCCTCTCCCCTCTAAAAAAAGGAATGTGTGCACGTTGCCACCATGCCAAATAATGGACACTACTATGCTCATTTTGGTCCCTATATTCTTCATGGGCAACATTTCCTTGAAATGCTTTTCCTGGGGTAACAATAGCAAATATCAGAGGACATCTGTTTAAGGTAAGTGGAGGAAACTTTTGGTGCGATGTCAGTGTTGGGTGCCTAGAATGCATTGCCAGGAAGTGGTGGAGGAGGCTGGTACAATAAGGACATTCAAAAGACTTTTAGACAGGCACATGGATATAAGAAAAATAGAGAGTAGGGAAGAATTAGATTGTTGTGGAGTAGGTTTACAGAGGTCAGCACAACATTGCGGACTGAAGGGCCTGCACTAAGCTGTAATGTTCTACGGTTTGATTGTCTGAATGCCTCAGACAAATATTTGAACCACAAACATTTCCTACATATGTCTGTCAAAGATGAGAGGAGTCTTTGGAATAAATCATCCAATTTTTGAAATGTTCCAAAATGAAAGGCCATTCAGCCCTCTGTGGCTCTACAGTTCAAAATATGCTCAGCAGTCTAATCCCTCTTTCCCATCTATCGGCCTGCACGTCTCTGCTCAAGTACTGTTTAAATGTGGGGAGGACTTTTATCTGAACTATCCTTTGAGTCAATGGGTTTCAGATCCCCGCTGTCCTCTGGTGGAAAATATTTTTCCCTCTTCTCCATTGTCTACTAATTACTGTGAATCTCTGCTCCCTGGTGTTTGACTTCTGTGCTTTGGAGAATATGTCATCGTTATTGATTCTATCCAGAACCCTCAGACTTCACTTCCTTTATATCTACCTTTAGCCCCATCCTTCCAAAGAAAAACCAGCTATCTTATCTAAGCTTTCATCGGAACAATGTAGGGAAAAATTAGCTTGTTGTTGAGTAGGTATGCATAGGTCAGCATAGCAATGTGGGCTGAAGGGCCTGTACTATGCTGTACTGTTTTATGTTCAATTTATTGTCTTCTTGAATCAAAATACTAAATACATGATCTCACACTTCTCTGGATTAAATTTTATTTTTAATTTTTCTGTTCAACTGATTTACTCATCTATGTACACTATAGAAACAGGTCCGACAGCCCACTGAGTTTACACCCACCATCATTTACACCATTTCCACTTTATGCTCCTCACATTTTAGTCATCTCCTCCAGATTCTAACTACTTATTAGTAGCAAGTAGCAAGTTACCATAAATCAAAACTATAAATTACCTTGAATGTATTCAATTAATCAACTTCCACAACTCTGTGTCATAGAATCTCAGGATTCCAAGAATCCACTGCCTTTGAGAGAAGACATTTCTCCTCTTCCCTGTCCCAAACAGGAGGCCCTGAGAACACGACATGATAAGGAAAGCTGTATCCAGGAAATATGTGCATGCAAGGTGATAGAGAAATATTACCGGTAATTAAGAGTGCAAAAATGTAGTAAAAGGAGTAAATTGTTGAAAAATGTAAAATATCAACTTCAGTTGGAAGAATAAAAAAAACATATTATTCTTTAAACAAAGAGCATACAGAATGGTGCTATGCAAAAGGATTATAACCCCGAATCCTCGATTTTGAAATAAATAATCACGAATTCTGGTGTTATATATTAATATGTCTTTAAAAGAGATAGATTGTGGGGGTTTAGTGTAGGTCACCACAAACAGATACACTTCACATCTCATTTAAAATACAAGAGCTTGGCTGAAGCCAGACATGCAGGCACCAGTGGCTTTGTGTGCTTTGGAAGGAACTTCAGAAGCAGGTGCAAATGGATCGAAGCCCAGGTTCAAAGGGTTGATAAGATCTTTTAAGGATTGGGTTAGTTCTGCAATGAGTTCTGGTTTTTATAAGCAGAGAGAGAAAAGAGGAGAGAGAGAGAGAGAGAGAGAGAGAGAGAGAGAGAGAACTGACTTCTGCAGTGGCTTTTGGAAGTTTGTTGAAAACCCCATTTTGAAGATGGGCTGTGAGTTCTGAGTTCAGCCTGTTGAAAAACCCTTGTAGTCCTTACAAGAGGAAATGACCGTCTAGAGTGTTTCTCCTAAAACATGGGAAACAAGAGAAACTCTTAAAACCCACGATGGGGCAAATTTCTTCAGCAAGACATTGAAGTACTGATCGGAGGAAATTGGAGTTTGTGTGTGTCCAACGAACAAAGAAATCTCTCTCTGAAACTAACTAGAACCTTCCTGAGCAGTAACCATTTACCTTTAAGCACCTGAGCCTGGTGAAAAAGCAAATTTTGTTTAACCCTAACCCCAAAATTTGCTTTTAATTTTCTTGAAACATAAAAACAGGATCAAACTTTGACTTAATACTATTAACTGAACTTCACCTAACTTAAACCCCCCTTCTAATTCTAAGCAGACGTGTATGTAATGCGTTTATGTTCAGGAAAGTTCTTTGCTTTAATAGTTCAATCACTTACTTTTCACTCCTCCAAGTTCACTGGAATCAGGCAATTCTTATACTGTGCCCAGAATTTAACATGTATGGATTTTCACCGGGCTCAGGTGCTTAAAGGTAATTTGAGTTTTGGGGTATTCAGTTAGGGATACAGATGGGGAGGGATTGTGGTCGGGGGGTTTGGGTTGGGGGGTTTTGAGAAGGGGGTAGGTTTGGGTAGTTGGGGAGGTTTGGGAATTTTTGGAGGGTCCACTGGATGGTTCAGTTGGTGAATCCCTTTCTGGGAGATCGTCGGCCCTGCTCGTTCAATTGCCTCGCAACCCTATTGCTGCTGGGTTTTCGGGTCCTCTGGGCTCATAACACTAGATTCTCTCTTGAAGATAAATATTATCCCAACACCCAGCTTCCCACAGTCACTCAGATTACAACAGTTCATCTTTCATTCTCTAAACTCTAGTGAGTATTGGCCAGACTTTCTCCACCTTTTCTTGTAAGGCAAATCCTTACAGGAATCAATTTAATAAATGCCCTTTAAACCATCTCCAATTTGAGTAGAAATTCTGCCTGACCCACAGGAAAATGACCCCAGGTTATTTGTGATATCTTGACTGTACTCTGACAATAAACCTGAACTTTGACTTTGAACCAAAGTGCTATTCCATAAATAAGGAGCCCAAAGCTCCCGTGGGATCATGCGGACACCTGGACTTGATCACTGCTTTAATGCTCCATCTTCCTTGCAATAAAGGCTAACATACCAAATATCCTCAGAATCATTTGCTGCAAAAGCAGACTACGTGGATTCTCTGATCCCTCTGCATAGCACCATTCTGTAGGCTCTTCATCTAAAGAATAATCTATTGTTTGATTCTTCCAACCAAAGAAGATGCCTTACGATTCTCAGCATTTTACTCCATCTGCTACATTTTTGTACACTTGTTTAACGTTTCCGTATCACCTATACATCCTGCAAACAGCATTCCTCCCTACCTACCTTTCTGTCATCAGTAAGCTGATCTACAGTAGATTTCATGTATATTAAGTCTAGGTGAATTATATTAATCACATATATGAAAAAAATGGATTAATTTTGTTGTTTCTCCACTCTTTGACTCCGTGATTATTTCGTTCCAAGAGATAAGTACATTTCCTGTGCCATGTTGGGACACTATCATCTCTCTACCAAGAAAAAAACTTTTTATTTCCCCTCACTGGTGTGGCATCAAAATTTTGTGCGAGGTTGGAATGACCTTGAGATGGTGATGTCTTGCTAATCTGTGATATCTTGAACACATCCTGTAGCATAGAAATCCAGTGAAGTTTGAACTTCACAATAGGGGAAGCAATCGCCTCAGGTCTTGTCAAGGCAACAAATCAAATGCTAGTAGATGTCAGTGAGCTGTCACTGATTTGCATTTTAAAAATCACGTTTGCCATTTGAATATCTGGGGCTTTACATTCTGATGATTTATTGGGTGGTTTGATCAGAGACTTGGACCTGTTTAAAACACAGAGTGTGAGCAAGACTCTATATCCCCAGGGAAAGGAGTAAAATTGCTTATAAGAAGTATGGATCAAATGTGGTGAAATATATTGAAAGAGTGCAAGGGGATTTTCAACATTTTCCCTCCCCACCTCACCTCCACCGCCCCCCCCCCACACATACCCACATCTACCACCATCGTTGCTTGAAGAGGGCTCATTGAGGACCCCTACCACCCTGCACACAGCATCTTTCATCTGCTTCCCATCAGGAAATAAATCAGGAAAGAAATTGAAGCCAGAACCACAAGACTGAGAAGTAGATTTTTCCCAGGGCAGTGAGAATGCTGAATGACTGAAATGAACTTCTCATACTAACCCTTGGAGGCTCTATTATTTATTCAACAATATTTATTTATTTTTATATATGTTTTGTTTCTCTGTATGCGTGCTCTGTCTGGTTGTGTGTTTGCATGTTTTGCACTGAGGACCGGAGAACGCTGTTTCATTGATTTGTACTTGTACTATCAGATGACAATAAATTTGAACTTAATTATTTACTATAATTCAACAATGTACATTCCAGGATTGGTGCTTGTCTTCTTAGTTTTTATTGGAACACATTTTTAAATATACACTTTAAAAATAATTCCAAAGTTTGAATGCCTTTATCAGAATGCC
Organism: Narcine bancroftii; assembly: GCF_036971445.1. NCBI lineage: Eukaryota > Metazoa > Chordata > Chondrichthyes > Torpediniformes > Narcinidae > Narcine > Narcine bancroftii. Next base: position 19,786,650 of record NC_091478.1, read on the forward strand.
AGTGAATCTTGTATGAACCTTTCTGGTACCTGGGCGTGTAATGAATGTTTTCCCCACTATGCTGTTGTCTTCAAGTGCTCTACATGGAATAAATCTGGGCAGAAACCCAGTGAGGATGGGCCTATGTTTTTACTTTTTAAAAAATTTTGCTCAGAATAGCTTATCTTCTGTTGTGAACTCCTGAATGAACCCCATAACACTGCTCCCATGGTACCCTGGCTTTGTAGTTACTGATCTTTCCTTTCAGTGCCACTTATGAATGTTGCTAACGGTTAGACTGCTTGCAGAAGAACCCTTCTCACAGTATTATATGCAAGATGGCAAATAAATGTAGAAATTTGCTCTGTTTCTTTGTTTTTCTTCCAACAGATGCAGACTGACCTCATGAGCATTTCCAGCAACTATTTCTGGTCATTTAATTTGTTGTGAGAAAGCAAAATGTGGTCTTATTGATGTATTGGCATGTGTATCTGGATAGATTTAGAAAGAACGTTAAGCATAACGCACGCCAAATTGTTTCTTGAAAATACATTCCCTGCGAGTGTCATTATTGTTCAAAATTAAATATTTCATGGTTGCCACATTAAAGTCACAAGTGCCCTACAGATAGTCAGAGACAAAGGCTCTTGTGGTTTTAAAACAAAAATAGTTATGACTGCTTGACATCAATTTAAACAGGAATTACCTGTATTCCAATTTATGTCATACCTTATCACGTCACACCATCTGAAATTGTACTGCACAATTGTAATTTGGATAAATAAACCCATCAGGATAATCTCTCCTGCAAATATTCCATAAATAACAATCAGTCAGGGTGAATTTGAGAACTTTTTGGCCATTGAGCCTGGGAGATGATAATGAGGAAAGCTTTCCCTTCTGCTGATAATACCAAATTAAATATAAATTAGGCAAGATAATTATTTTCTTGAAAATTTAACAGGTTTATCTGCTAACTATTCTAACTGTTCATCTTAAATAATTTTGGAGGAACATAGGAAGTAGGAACAGGAGTAGGCCAAAAATGGCCCATCAAGCCTGCTCCGCCATTCAATACGATCATGGCTGATCTAATTTATGACCTAACTCCACCTACCTGCCTTCTCCCCATATCCCCTAATTCCTCTATCATGTAAAAATTTACCTAACCGAATTTTAAATATGTTTAATGAGGCAGCCTCAACCACTTCCCTGGATAGAGAATTCCAAACATTCACTACTCTCTGGGAAAAACTATTTTTCCTCATCTCTGTCCTAAATCTACTCCCCCGAATCTTGAGACTGTGTCCTCTCGTTTTAGTTTCCCCGGCCAGCTCAAAAAACCTTCCTACATCTATCCTATCCATACCCTTTATAATCCTATATATTTCGATAAGATCTCCTCTCATTCTTCTGAACTCGAGCGAATACAATCCTAGATGAGGAGGGAACAGTGATGGATTGATTTCAGTTAAAGTTCAAATTCAAGTTTATTATCATTCGATTGCACAAGTACAACCCGAGAAAGTAGTGTTCTCTGTGCAAAACACACAGACACCACCAGACATAACTCACATACTGACAAACAATACATACGCAGGGCAAAAGTACATATAACCATATAACCGTTTACAGCACGGAAACAGGCCATGTCGGCCCTTCAAGTCCGTAGCAGTTCACTTGAACAACTCCACTAGCTCCTCCGCAAACTCCTGAGGAAGTAAAGGCTTTCTTCATGATGCCATTGGTGTGTTGGTTCCAGGAAAGATCTTCCGAGATAGTGATATATAAAAAATAATTCTTTAGTCTGGAAGAGAAATCCAAGCAATTGGATCATTGGCCAAGAAATTCCACCTGCGTGGTTAGAGATGACAGGTAAAGTTGGAATAAAGCAAGAAAGTCTGCAGATGCCATGGCTGAAGTAAACACAAGGCTGGAGAAACTCAGCAGGTCAAACTGCAAACTTTTTTCAAACAACGGTAAAGATACCAACATTTCAGCTTGAGCCCTCCATCAAGGTATGAGCAAAATGTAGGCAAGTGTCTGAATAAAGTGGTGGGGATGTGGGGGGTGTGGGTGGGGGAGGGGCCAAGGAAGGAGCCCAGGCCCTCAGTGACAGGAGGTAATAGGAGACTGTTTGCCTCGTGCACTGCCAAACCAAGGCTGCCCATAAATTGGAGAAGCAACACCTAATATTCCATCTGGGCACTCTCCAACCAGATGGCAGTAACATCGACTTCTCTGGTTTCTGCTAGACCATTCCCATTCTCCCTCTTCCCCATTCCCTCTGTCTCCTTTCCTCCAGCTCTCCCCTCTCCATTTATCAAGCCATCCCCCTCCCCTTGTTTGCTGTTGTGCCCTTTCTCCCTCATCCATCTATTACCTCTGGCTTTTGGGACTGTGCTCCTCCCCTTTCCCCTCCTCACCCCGCCCCCCCCCCCACCATTTTATTCAGGCGCCTGCCTGTATTTTGTTCATACCTCAATAAAGGGCTCAGGCCCAAAACGGTGGTTATACCTTAGCTATATAAAGTGCACTGTTTGGTCTGCTGAGTTTCTCCAGCTTTGTTCTTTTTCAGGCAAAGCTGGGTTGGGTTGACTTTTCTGTTCTGTGTAATTTCTCTTTCAGTTTCTTGTGTGTGAGAGACATTAGTTAAGCTGAAGAAAATACTGGAATTGGACACTCAATTATGGAATCGGTTGAAGCACATTATGTGTGAATGCTATCGTGTGTGAGTGACAGTCCCAGTAACTGGCAAAGACTGAAATGTTTCCAGCCACAAACACCACCAGACATCCCATCAGAGAGGATGTGGGCGGAGTGTGAAGGAAACAGGATGAATGAGGTGACATGTGGTTCCTTTCTGCAACACCTCTCCTTGGACTTTTAAAACTTTACATTTATAAATTTAGACTGTTACAGGCCATTTTAGCCCATGCTGCCCAATTATAACCCAATTGACCTACAATCCCCGGTATGTTTTGAATGGTGGGAGGAAACTGGAGCACCCGGAGGAAACCCATGCAGGCGCGGGGAGAATGTACAAATTCTTTACAAACTGCATGGGATTCGAACCCCTTTTCCAATTGCTGGTGCTGTAACAATGTTGTGCTCCCTGTGCCACTTTGTTCAAGCAAATGTTGTCTTTGCTGCATTTAAACTAATTCCAAGGGCAAGATCAGACAGGTGAACAAGAAAGACTGTGGATGCTATGATTGTAGTGCAATACACAAAAGTGCTGGAGAAGCTCAGCAGGTCCATGCAGCATCTATAGGAAGCAAAAGGGATGCAACAAACGTTTTGGACATGAGCCCTTTGTCAATTTGCCCTTCGCCTGAAGGAATGGTCTTGAAGAGACTCTCAGGCCTGAAATGTTGGTGATCTCCCCTTCCTACCAATAGATGCTGCGTGACCTGATGAGTTTCTCCAGCACTTTTGTGCATTGCAACAAGATAAGGCAGTTAGAAAAAGGCGTTGGCACACCAAAGAAATTGCTGTGAGCCAGTTTCTCCAAGCAATTGCTCATCAGCTTTACCCATTCATACTGTGTGCACACGTACCTCTGTGTGGGAGGCTAAAAGCCATATGGTTTTATTTGGAAATAAATCTACTTCAAACTGACTACTGTCACTCCTCAACCTTTGAAAGCTCGCCTGTTAAACGAAGACTAATCTCCTTTGAACAGAGTAGATTGACACCACTGATAGTCCAGATGTTTGATTGCACAGTTCTCGAGCTCACTGTTTTGAGCACCAATAAACTAGTGAATTTTGACTGGCGAAAATTAGTTTGAAAACTATGTATCTTCATGCTGCAGAAATAAGTTATGTATACCATGATAACAGGGCACCAAATCCATGCTGAATTTTCAATCTGCCTCTTTCATGCCATGATATGATTACCAATAGAAACCCTTTGTCCACTGAACTTATTAGTTAGTACTTGTACAGTATCACACACCATACAGAGAATAATTAATTTATGAATTTTTCACTATTGCAGTCTTGTTATTGACAAGCAATGCAGACAATGCTTTTCTCCTTTCAATTTCATTTTCCCCTCTCTTATTCTACTGCATATGAAGACCTTTTTATTTTATCTACCATATATTTGGGCAGCACGGTTGGCATAGCAGTTAGCGCAACACTGTTACAGCGCCAGCAATCGGGACATGGGTTCAAATCCCGTGCTGTCTGTAAGGAGTTTGTACATTCTCCCGGAATCTACATGGGTTTCCTCTGGGTGCTCCGGTTTCCTCCCACCCTTCAAAAATTGGTTGTAAATTGGGTGGCACTAGCTCATTGGCCGAAATGGCCTGTTTCTGTGCTGTTTGACTGAATTTTAAAAAATATATATACTCGTGCAATTGTTGATACCATGTAATAGCTGAACCCCCTAATTTGGCCCAAAAAATACATAACGGTTTTTACATAACCGGTGTAGAAGTCGACCCCCTTATTTTTGGCCCTGGCTGCCCACCTATCCAAGCTCATGACTGCAGATCCTTGCCCCGACCTCCCCTCCTATCTGAGCTCCCGACACCTTGAACGACGCAGATAGTCAAGACAAGTCGTCATGTCAAGTTTATTCCCATCTGATTGTACAACAGAACAACGGAAACCCCTCTATGTCACTTTCATCAACTTAACAAAGGCATTTGACCTTGTTAGCAGGGATGGGCTCTTTCAGATTCTCCCCAAGATCAGCTATCCCCCGAAACATGCAGACATATACAGACAATCAATGCATATGCAAGACAAAAATTTATTCTATATAAATAAATAAATATATTGTTTTCAAGAACATGAGAGTCTCAGATGGTTAGTGTGCACAGTTCCTTTGGTCGTTCAGCATTCTCACTGTCCATGGGAAGAAGCTGTTCCTCAACCTGGTGGTATTGGGTTTGATCCTCCTGTATCTCTTCCCCTACAGGAGCAGCTGAAAGATGCTGTGCGCAGGGTAGAAGTTGTCCTCAATAGTTTTGCGCGCCCTTGTCAGACATCGATCCCAGTCGATGCGGGGGGAGGGAGACTCCAGTGATCCCCTCTGTCATTCTTATGGTCCTGTGGATTGACTGTACAACCTAAATTAATGATGTAAATTTAACATTTTCTATTGAGCACTTAAGGTGACCTCGGATGTTTCTCAATTGGGTGTAAGTTGAGGTATGGCTGTAGTAGTCTCAGAGGGTTTCTATGAGCAGTTCTCGATAGGTCACAAATTAAGTGGACTCTTAGGAACTTGATGCTCTCTACTCTCGTTCTTGGACCTCCTGAAGTCCACATGTCAATCCCATATGGTTGTTGGTTTTTGCAACCAATTGGGTAATGAATGGACTTTTAATTGGCTTACTAAGGAATTATTCTCAAGTAGCCATTCTTCCCCAATGCAATCATTTTATAATTGTTAAATAAAGGGACTTTTTTTTTGAAACACTGCTCCTTTAAAGCCCTTTTGCTTTTTCTCCTGTTTTGCTTGAAATGTGTTCCTGAAGGTAGGTGCTTAATATCAGCATATTTTAAGGCAATGCTGACGAAATGAGTGCATGGATGTGAGAGGATTGGAGGGTTATTGGCGGGGAGCAGGTGGGTGGGACTAGTGGAATTCATTTGAATTGGTGCGGACTAGAGGGACCAAGATAGCCTGTTTCCATCCTGTAATTGTTATATGGTTATAAATGGCAAATTTACTCACCATTTCCTCTTTCTACTTATTACCTGAGGTGGCCCCTTGTGTTCGAGGGTAACTTACTTTAACTTTCACCAAAAGTTGGTTTTCTAGATTTATCTTTGCTCTATGTTTGACCTGCTGAGTTTTCTCCAACCTTGTGTTTTTACTTCAATCGGGTGTATCTGCAGACCTTTGTGTTTTACTTCTTACTTTCACTTCACGGGTTCTGAGGTAATGCAGGAGGTGAATGTAGGTCCTGCAGATGTTGTCACGGGGTGATTGGTGAACTGGGTGGTGGGGTGGGGGTGGGAAATAGATGGGAGGTGGTGCATCCCTCCCACTGTTGAGACTGGGCTTCTGTCTGTTCCCAATACATAGATAGACTCAAGCTTCTCAGGACCATCTTAAATGGTCCATCTTGAGCTGGACATTCTCAGGATTCAGCGGATATGCTGCATTGTCTTGACTTTATTTCTTCCTTCAAGCTGAAGGTTTTTACAACTGAGCTTTGGCATCAGGCAGTCATGTTTGTACAGGCACCTCTCACATTTTTTCATCCTTAGTTGTGCCCTCCAACCTTGGCTACAGCATTTTTTTAAAAATCGCTGAATCACGCTGATTTTATTGACAATTATGATTGGAATATCTGCCGTATGGTCCCAGAATATCCCACGTCCTCCATGAAATAAGGGAGATACAGAACCTCGACGATCATATTCATTCCAACATTGAGTGTAGTAAAAACATGGAAATGCTGGAGGAACTCATCAGGTCTTGCAGCGTCTTGAGGCAGAAGAGATAAATAATCGACGATTTGGACCTGAGCCCTTCTTCCAGGAATCAAGATGCTGTGAGACCTGCTGAGTTCTCGCAGCATTTCTGTGCTTTTACTGTAATCACAGAGTCTGCAGACTTCTGTGCTTCACTGGATTGTTGGGTGAGTCAAGACCTGTCTTTGCTGAGAATTCGCAGCACTTGAGTAAGGAGTCAGGCCCAGAGGGAACACCCTATGGGGGCTGAAGAACAAAAGTTTAGCACACAAATGGAAAGTAAGTCACGTTAAAAATAAATGTTTTTTTTTGCAAAACTTTTATTCTATGGGCTTAAATGTGTTTTGGTTAACTTGATTTTAGCAAAATTGTTTTTAAGCTATTTACTTCAATTTTAATAATTTGCAAATGACAGAGTGAAGAATGTGTAAAAGTTTTCACACAGGTTAATTGATTGCACATCCAAATACAGAAACGTTGGAGGAACTTAGCTCTTCTCGCAGTGTCCATAAGAGGTGACGATATATAACGAACGCTTCGGGACTGAACCGAAAAGCAGGCAGGGACCTGAATTAAAAGGCTTTGGAGAAGGGCCTTTCCAAAACATTAATAATATATCTTTACCTCCTCTGGACACTGAAAGACGAGCTGAGATCCTCCAGCACCTCTGTGCTTTGACTACAATCACAGCATCTGCAGATTTCTATGCTTTATCACACTGTTTACACATGGCTTGCTGAATTCACAGCGGCAGAGAAGTCAGAGAAATATTTATTTGCCCATCTTTGAATAAATACCAGCAAGGTTGCGCAGGTGTTGTGGGGGAGAACATTTGACATTTTTAAGCAGGTTCTACGATTCACAGGTGAGGAGCAAGTGGCCACCAGTTGAAGTTGTGTTCGGGGCTCGTTCACAATGCTCTGGAGTTCCACACACAAGCACTTCCTTTGAATGGCGCGTGTAGCTTAGCAGAGCTCCAGATGGCCACATCCAGTAACGGCTCACTGAAGAGCATCTGTGTTGCTCAGCGACGAGTGGAAAAGTGAATGGACCATCGGTGAGCGAGCGCTTTGTTGGGGAGTAACACATGAATTGGCGGTGAGATCTGAATGTGCTGCAGCCACGTGAAGAAGCTGCAGTCCTGTGGAATGACACTGGTGACTTTATTAGTGTTGCTTGTGCTTCCTTCGGAAAGGGCGTAGACTCTAGATTTCAGTTGGAGCTGCAGGTAAAATATCCACAGAGCAGGAAGCTGAGTTAAACCTTAGGGAGCACTGGGAGATTGGATAGATGGCAATCTAAGGGCATAGACTGAACAAGATACTCCGCAGACACTGGGGTCAAATACAATACACAAATGTGCTGGAGATGGCCTCAGTCCCGAAATGTTGGTTACCCTTTACTCCCTCTGGATACTGTGTGATCTGCTGAGCTTCTCCAGCACGTTTGCGTATTGCAGACAAGGACAAAAGGCTTCAGTGTAATATTTTTGGGTAGGTTTAATGATGCCACTTATTTTAAACATGAGAGTGCAAAGGTTGGGGAGAACCTTGAGCCTTATGTACAAGAATGGACAGTTCTCAGAAATATTTGTGGTGCGCTGGGATAGCAGCAAGCGAGCTCAAAACTCAAAAAGCTGTACAACAGGCTTTATTCCAGTAAAAGTCTGAACACTAGTTTAAGCCTTGGTGGCTCCCTGTGTGACTGGCTCAGGAGGGATCGGCTCAGATTTATATTCAGGTCAGCTGATTGAAAGGTGGAGTCATCCCCTTAGGTGGTCTTCCTACAGGTACAGAGATCGTCTCCTGCAGTAGGCTGATGGACGTATCACCACAATATTAAAATACTATTTACTTATTTATCCTGTAGAGTACAATGGCAATGGCATTAACCAGAGCAAATCAGCACAGTGGTGCAGTTGGTAAGAGAGTATTGCTTCATGCTCCAGAAACCTGTCTGTGTGGAGTTTACTTTGGAGTCCCTGTGACCACGTGGGTTTCCGGCGGGTGCTCCAGTTTCAATCTACAATCAAAAGATAAGGAGTTTGGCAGGTTACTTGGCCATTGTAAATTGACCCTAATGTTGGTGAATGGAAGAATCGGGGTGGAGGGAGGGGGTGGATCCAACCTTAACGTTGGATTAAGTATAATCAGTGTTTTATGGTCAGCGTGGATGCAGTTGGCGATTAGGGTTTGTTTCCTGCCTGTGTGACTCTAACACGGAATGTAACTAAATCAAAATATTTGTCAACAATGCAAACGTCAGTTTTGTAAAACAGCGCCCTTCTTCCCCAGTTCTGCCATTTAGGAATGGAGAGAAGGGAAATGGTAGCAGAGGAGAGGTAAATGGTTACAACATCACAGCAGGCAGGGATGTGCTCCACACTGCTGGGGGAAAGGTGAGTCAGTGAACCTCATGAACAAGTTAAGATCTGAAATGATAAAGGGGGAAAACTTGAGTGAACTTGTGGCCAGGAATGGGGAACTTACAGCAAAATTTGGCCTGGAGGAAGTCAAATCAAATCAAGTCAAGTGAAGTCAAGACTATTGTCATCGGATTGCATGAGTACAACCTTGAGAAACAGTGTTCTCCGGTCCTTGGTGCAAAACATGCAGATACACAACCAGACATAACACGAATACAGATGAACATGCATATGCAAGACAAATGTTACTGTAACAACTTTACAGTGGCAGTGATCGGGACCGGACCGGGGTTTGAATCCCACGCTGCCTGTGAGGAGTTTGTATGTTCCCCCCGTGTCTGCGTGGGTTTCCTCCGGGTGCTCTGGTTTCCTCCTAATGCACTGTGGATCTAGGTTAATGGGTGTAAATTGAGTGCCACAAACTCGTGGGCCAAAAGGGCCTGTTACCGTGTTGTATGTCTGAATTTTAAAAATATTAAATTTAATATATACAAATAAATACATAAATAATGTTTTGTGAATATGAGAGTCTTGGATAGTTAATATGAGCAGTTCCTTTGAAAGGGAGGGAACGTTAGAGGCAGATGAATGGACAACTTTGATCTCAAGGATAAATCCAAGGAACCGGAGCGGAGCCATCAATGGTCAGTGGAGCGTAGTCTTCCCAGGCCCTCCTGAAGTCGACAACCACCTCTTGTTTTTTTAATGTTCAGATACAGGTTGTTGGCTCTGCACCGGTCCGTTAGCGACTGTACCTCATCTCTGTACACCGACTTGTCATTCTTACTGATCAGGCCCACCACAGTCGTGTCGTCAGTGAACTTGAATGATGATATGGTTCGAGCTGTGTTTAGCTGCACAGTCGTGAGTCAGCGGAGTGAACAACAGTGGACAACAGCGTATGTTGGCAGATAAACTGTGCAAGCTAAATATCTTTTTGCAAGAAGTCAGAATGTTTCTGTTATCTAAAACTTTTCCACTGCATAGTGAAATTAAAATTAAAATGGTCAAAGAAAATGAAACCAGATTACTACATTCTACAGAAGATGTATCGGGAGCATCCTGTGCAACTGCATCACCGCCTGGTTAGGAAGCTCAAACCATAAGATCCTGCAGAGGATAGTGAAGTCAAGGGAAAAGATCATTGGGGACTCTCTTCCTATCATGATGGATATTTACAACATTCGATGCAGGCGAAAGGCAATAAACATTGTGAAACACCCCCAAGTAAACTGTTCTTCCTTCTGCCATCTGGTAGGAGGTTCTGCAGCATGCGATTGGGCAGTTTTCTCCCCCAAGCCATCAGACTCCTGAATTCCCAGAACATTTGTGAATAGGGTACCGTGGACTGTTACTATATATGTCTTAATATTTTAAATGTGTTTAACTTGTATTCTAGCTTATAATATAAGCTAGAATATGCTCTGTAGTCCTGGAGAAACATGCGAGCATGGTATGATCGATAAATAAAGGTGACTTGACCTGAACATTCCCTTTTTATTTTATCAAGTTCCTCAACACTTAACCTGCTCCTTCTCAATTTTTAAGTTGAAACTAATCATAATGCAATCACTGTTTCCTCGAAGTCCTTCTCCCACAAATTACATACTTCCCTTATCTAATTGTGAAAACTAGAACCAGTCTAGTTCACTTTTTCACTGGCTTAAATTAACGATATGAAAGGCCATTGAACACAGGGTTGGAAATGTTAGCGTTAATCATGTGATACATCGGCAGCTGTTTGTTGCTTCCAAACTGCAGTTCCATGGTCAAAATGTACCCACATTGCATTGCATTCCAATCTTTCTCAGTAGAGGGATCATATCTTCTGCAATGATCCCATCTCCCTCCCTGTGAGTTATCAACACCTTGATCCAGTGATCATTGGGGGATCAGAGATGGAGAGGGTGAGCAAATTTAAATTCCACTGCCTTCTTGTTTACATTTCTCTCATTTGCATACATATCTTTTCTTGTGTACAGTCTTTTTCCACTACCGATAAGTAGAAAATTCTGTCTGGCCTGCAGGAAAAAGAATCTCATGCATGTTCTCTGACTATAAATCTGAACTTTGAACTCAGCTCTTTTGTCCTTTGATTTTGCTGATCTGTGTCCACTTTGCAATGTGGCCAACAGGCATGAAATCAGCTTCATGACATATCCAGCTCGGGATCTCAGTCACTCTCAACTCTTATGACCAGCGAGGATGTGCTGGTTGGCTTTGCACTGATATCAGCATACCCTCCAACTTAAAAAGGAGGAAGGCAGAGCTAATAAAATAGAGGACATTTGTTGGTCATGTGCAGAGTGGGTTTTGGAACATGAGAGGAGAGAGATGCTACTGGAGATTTCAAAATTTTCTAAATGTTGAACCATCTACTGGAGGTTTGCAGGAGCTTGGGAATTTTCTTTTAGACATACAGACATACAGCATGGAAACAGGCCCTTTTGGCCCACAAGCCCATGCTGCACAATTACCCCCAATTAACCTACAACTCTCAGTACGTTTTTGAATGGTAGGAGGAAACCAGAGTCCCCAGGAAAACCCATGCAGACAGGGGGAGAATGTACAAATTCCTTAAAGACACCGCAGGATTCAAACCCTTCTTCCAAACAATGATACTGCAACGGCGTTGCGCTAACTGCGCCGCCCCATTACTGCGAGAGCAGAAATGACAGGATTAGAATGCACGTTTGGACTCTGTGGATATGGTGCAGTTGGGCAGAGGTGAACCATGGAGAATATGTGTCTGGAGTGGGACAAGGGTTTGAATGAGAGGTTTCAGAAGCACTGGTGAGCCCGCTCTCAGGAGATGTCACAGAAGCAAATGGAGCTTCCAGTGTCTGAACAAGCTTTGAAATTCTACTCCGAGGCAACATTAGATCGAGGGGCACTCAATTAAAGGGGAAGATTTTGAATGGGATACATTGCAATGTTTGATGGTATCTGAGCTTCCTGCTTTCTCTTCTGTCAGGCAGTGCTGCATCCAATTGGGATGATTGTGTCCCCCACCCACCCTCAATCCCTGGTGGAAAATAAACAAACAGACTGCTTCCTAAGGGAACTAAGTGCATTTGCCAATTTGTTTATCATCCAGTGCTCATCTACACCTGGACACCCTAATGAGTGTCACTTCAGTCAGGTTTTATGATCGTGTTGATTAAAGGTACAGCTGATGTTACTTCGCCAGGCCAGGTGAAGCCAACGCTTGGCACAAAGCCCCATTGTTGGGCTGGCCAATTATAAGGTGCCACAGATGCATGGCAGAGGGAACTCACAAGATCAAGGTACAGGCCGAAGTGTAGCCAGCCCCTTCCCCCTCATCCCTTATTTTAATACCACTTTCATTTGATTAATCTCAAAGCTTCACCATTCCTCGAGATAATGCAATAAGCCATTTATTTTATACAGAAATGAAAGACTAGGAGTTGGTTCCACTGAAGTAAGAAGACTTTCATTGATAAGATGTTTATACTACGTAAGAAGAGCTTTTGACAAATATTGGCAGGGAATCAGAAGTACTGGTGGAGAGTTTGAAATGTCATTATTGTGGCACAGACACTTGGCAACATTGGCGTTGATTGTGGATCATTGACTAAACATCTCCTCGATGTGTTCTACTTTCCCACGCAGGTGTTCTAATCTGGAATGGGTTGTGTGGATATCCTCAAGACCAACTGGATAAATGAAGTTGTCTGATCCTGAATATTTTGCAATCTGGGGGAAGAATGTACAAAATATGTTTAATTTAAAGTGCAAATATTGACACTATTGTCTGCCAATGGGTGACACTGCTTTAGCCAATGAAGGAGGTGGGACTCGTTCGTAGAGCCATAGAGAGGGAGGGCATGGAAACAGCCCTTTCAGTCCAATGACTGCACCCTGAGCATCAACCAACCATGTGACAATGATCCCACATTCTCATCAACCCCCTTCTCACGCACAAATTATCATGACCTGCAAACTCCACACAGACAGTATTTGAAGTCCAGGATTGAACCCAGATTTCTAGCAGGGTGAGGCAATGACTCTGCCATGGCTGCAAGACTGTGTGGTTAAGCAGGCAGATTCTACTTAAAAGTAGGAATGTTCATCCATTAAATACAATAAATAGTTGATCATTTACATCATGGAAATTATGTGCATAAAATTAATTCCAGGGATTTACAGAAATTCAGTTCCAAGCAATGAGAAACATTTGTTCATCTCCATATGTTCCAGAACCTGTGGTTTTGCTGAAGGTAACTTTCATTTTGTTACATACTAGAACAGCAACAATGGAAATTCACCAATACCATGGAATCTTCAAAACAATAATTTTTATTTATAACTATTAACATTATAACACTTTTTACTTAACTCCAAACTTAACTCTGTGTGTGTCTGTCTGTCTGTCTGTCTGTCTGTCTGCATGCCCATGTTTGTGGCAAAAACCATTACAGTTCAAGCATAATTCTAAAGAGATGATTTTAAAGTTTAAAAAAAACACAGACACACAAATTCTGGAGAAACTCAGCAAGTCAATCAGTGCCTTTATGTAGCAAAGGTAAAGATACATCACCAACTTTTCGGGCTTGAACCTTTCATCATTTTAAAGTTCAGTCAGTTTCGTTTTGAAACTCATATTCTTTAAATTGTTGCTCATGTGCAATTATGGAGTAGTGTGAGGCATCAGACTTTTCAAAAAATCATGCATTTCTTGTCGGGTAGTTTTCAGAGAATTCTTTCTTCCTACGAATGATTTCCTCCCTCTTACATGGGGGTTACTGACCTTGTGATCTCTGCATGACAGTTTCACAAACCCAGACAAGGGTTATATGAAGTGCCATGTAGAAATGGTCACAGCAGATCTGCCCTCTCTCTTTTAAAGAGACAGTCGGAAGTGGTCATTCGCTTTCAGAAGCCACCTATTCTGTATTCTCCTTTGACCAGGAGTAACGTAACAGTACCTTTCTGGTTACTCTATTTCAATCCTGTGTGACTTACAGGATAGATAAGCAACTGCATCAATCCTGTGTTACCTATAGGATGGTAAGGTGTCTTCTGGCTTCAGTTTAAAATTAGTTTCTTAACATTCAAAAATGCTTTCTGTCTTGAAGTGTCTTTACCACATACTGGGAGCTGCTGATCAACAAATCTGTTTCCACATCTTGCTTCAAAATGGCTTGTTCATTTTTGTGATGACAGCATTAACTCTGGATCAGAAAGTCATGGGTTTGATCCCCTCTCCCAATGAACGATATTTCTGCACAAGACGAAGGGAATGCTGTGACATTGGAGATGCTGTTTCTTCAAATAATCAGAGAGCCCATCTTTCCTCTCAGGTTTTGCAAATGATTTCCCGTGACTATTTCAGAGAAAATCAAGTGAGTTCTTCACCTTCACCTTTGTCCAAAATTGAACTCATAATTATCACAAATTGAAAACTAATTAGCCGATATCTCTGTTACTTCTGGCTATGCGACTTGGCTGTGTATAAATTGGCTGTTGTGTTTCTCTGTTACGACATCAGATGATACAAAGGTTGGAGGTGTGATGGATGGTATAGAAGGTTGTTGTAAGATTACAACAGGACATAGACAGGATACAGAGTTCGACAGAGAAGTGGTAGATGGAGTTCAATCCCGATAAGTATAGAGTGGTGCACTTTGGAAGGTTGAGCTTGAAGGTGGAGTATTTGGTTAATGACAGTTTGGAGGAACAGAGTAATCTTGGAGTCCAGGTCCATATATCCTTCAAGGTAGCTTTGCAAGTTGGTAACAGGGTTAAGAAGGTATGTGGTGTGTTTAGCCTTTGTTGGTCAGGGGATTGAGTCCAAGAACTGTGAGGTAATGTGGCAGTTCTGCTTAGATTACACTTGAAGCATTTGTGTTCAATTCTGGTCACCTCAATACTGGAGGACATAGATGCTTTGGAGAGGGTGCAGGGGAGATTTACCAAGATGTTGCCCTGATTGGAGAACATGCTATATGAAGCAAGGTTGACAGATTTAGGGTTTTTCTCTTTAGATCAACAAAGGATGAAAGGTGACACAGAGGGGCTTAGATCAGGTGGACAGCCCACACCTTTTCCCTGGGGTGGCAATAGCAAATACCAGAGAACATCTGTTTAAGGTGAGGGGAGGATAGTTTAAGGGAGAGATCAGAGGTACATTAGGTCCTTTACACAGACTGTGGTGAGTGCTTGGAATGCATTGCCAAGGGTGGTTCAATAGGATTATTCCAAAGACTGTTAGATAGACACAAGGATGTAAGAAAATTAGAGGACTATGGGAGTGAGGTCGGGAAGGATAAAAACACAATGCTGGAGAAATGCACCAGGTCAAACAGTGTACTTTATATGGCAAAGATAAAGAAACATAACCAACATTTCGGGCTTAAGCCCTTCATCAACCCAGAAGAAGGGCTCAAGCCCAAAACGTTGGTTATGTATATTTATCTTTGCTCCATAAAGGACACTGTCTGACCTGCTGTCTTTCTCCAGCATGGAGTTTTTACTTCAATCATGTTGTCTGCAGACTTTTGTGTTTTACTAGTGAAGGATAAGATTGTTGTGGAGTAGTTTTGGACCACATCATGGGGCTGAAGGGCCTGTACTGTGCTGTATTCTATGTTCTTTCACTGTCGCCTCAGAAACACACAATAGCTGTAAAATGTGCTGTGTAGTTTGCAGGTTGCGATGGGTTATTGTAAATACACGCTCTTCCCCAATTTCCTTCCTGCTCTAAATGCTACTGGCTCACTTATCCTCTATTCGGTGACTGCAGTAAACACCCACCTCTGGTGCAATGGCTTAGAATGAGAATTCTTTTCAAAATATTGCATGCATTAGCCAGTATCCTTGGCTGGAGGCCCCTATAGTATTGAAAAGCTGTACTGCTGAGCAAACCTAACCTTCAAAGTGGAATAACAAGCTATTGAGATGACTAAGTAGATGAGTTTACTGATGACACACAGATGAGTCACAACATCACAGAAGGTATTAGTTACAGATTTTGTTCGTTCAATCGAATTACCTGGCTATAGGTGAAGTTCGTCAATTACCAGCCATCCTGGACACAGAAAGGCAGAAAGAAATAAGTCCTGGATTTTATCCCAACTACGTGCAACCTATGGCGGGTAGCAAATGGGAACAAGCCAATCTATAGCAAGTGGAATTATCACCGATTCTCCTACCACGTGGCGAGACAGGGAGACTGTAGACATAGCGATCTGGAGCAAAATAAACTTGGAGGAACTCGACCGCTCAAGCAGCATCAGTTCAATGTTTCGGACCGGAACCCTTCATCAAAACTGACTGCATTTTTATTGGTCCAGATTCCAGCAGTCTTAATGAAGGGTATGGGGACACCAATACCCCTGAGCAGAAAGCTCTGTAAAAGGTAGTCGACACAACCCAGGACATCACAGATGAAACCCTCCCCATGAACGTAAGGGGAACGCTGCCATCAGAGAGCAGCAGCAAAAATAAAGATCCCCATCACCCAGCACGCTCTCTGTTCTCGCTGCTGCCATCAGGAAAGAGGTCTAGGTCCCACAAGGCTCGCACCACCAGGTTCAGGAACAGCTGCTACCCCTCCACCATCAGACTCCTCAACAGCAAACACAATCAGGGACTCATTAAAGGACTCTTACTTTTGCACTTTATTAATTTTTTTCTCTCTCTCTCACTATTGGTCAGTTTGTTTACATTTCTTTATTTGTTTACATGCATACGTTGAGTCAGGGTTTTTTCGCACCACCATTTCTGGTATTTCTGCCGTGTCCACAGGGAAAAAAATCTCAGTGTGGTATATGCTGAAGGGTTTGGGCATGAAACACCAATCATTCTTTTTCTCCCACTGATGCTGTCCAACCACTGGGCTCCTCCAGCAGATTGTTTTTTTTTACTCCAGATTCCAGCATCTGCAGTCTCCTGTGTTCTCTCCCTGTCCTGTCACCTTGCCGTCCTCCCCCATCCCATCTACTTACCAGCTTTGTGGTCAGGGCCAATCCAAAGGCACGGTATCACTTGGGGTAGAGCTGCGGCCTCGCAGGTTCAGCGACCCGGGTTCAATCCCGATCGCCGAAGCTTCAGCGAAACCACACATCCTTGGACTGTGTGGGGGTTGTCCAGCTGCTCCAGTTTCCTCCCACATCCCCTCAGAGCTGCTGGTTGGCAGGTTAATTGGGGCATTTGTCAACTGCTGCTAATGTGCAGGTAAGTAATAGGGATCTGCGGAAAGGGGGCGTTGAGTTGATAGGATAGCAGTGAGAATGGGTAACAGTAATAGGGATCTGCGGAAAGGGGGCGTTGAGTTGATAGGATAGCAGTGAGAATGGGTAACAGGGTAAAATAATGGAGGAGTACAACTGAGCTATGAGCCTGCATCATAATGAGTAATGAGGATTTCTTGTCACAATGTATGGATCCGTAAGAAATTCTTAGCCTATGGACCTCCACACTTCATGGATCAAAATGGTCTCCTATCTCATAAGATAATATGTTCATGGTGCTATTTATCCTCAGTGTTCTAAATTTAAATTTAATTTTTAAAATGTTAAAATTTAAATTTCAACATTCATCATGGTATCAGGCCCTTCGAGCCCACGGTCCCATGCCGCCCAAACACCCCCAATTAACCTAAAACCCCCATACATTTTGAAGGGTGGGAGGAAAACGGAGCACCCAAAGAAAACCCACAAAGACATGGGGAAAATGTACAAACTCCTTACAGTCAGTGCTGGATTCAAACCCGGGTTGCTGGCGCTGTAAGAGCGTTGCACTGACCGCTACGCTAACCGTGCTGCCCCTGAAAGCCAATTTTGAGAAAAGTTCTAATCAATTTTGTTCTCAGAAAACACCAACAAAACAGACAATCTGACTCTTAATGCATCACTTTGTTGGGGAATCCTGCTTTGTGTAAATCGGCAGCCAAGCACCCTACAATAGGTTAATATTTCAAAAATACTCCATGGGTAGCAAATTACTTTGCAGACTCCTGTGGGCATGTGCAGCACTTTTATGTGCAAATCCACATTTCTACCTTGGCAAGGCTTTTATTTTTAATCACTGAGGATAAAATGCACAGTCAACATTTACTTATAAGCATTTACTGTTTATGGGTCTTAAGAGTTATCCAGTCTGTCCTGCGGTGAACTAAAATATCCAAGAGAAGAAAAGATTATGTCAATTATGCAAGGAATCCAGATACTGAAGCTGGATAGGTAACATTTCAAAATATGACTGCAAACATTGATTTTGGGCATGTTTTCTGCAGAGAAGAAGTAAAATGAGGGCCAATTCCTGGCGTACATCCAGTGGCTCCATGGACATTTAAACCAGTGATTCTCAACCTTTTTCTTTCCACCCACATACCACTTTAAATAATCCCTATGCCATAGTTGCCCTGTGATTAGTAAGGGATTGATTAAGGTGGCATGTGGGTGGAAATAAAAAGTTTGAAAATCACCGTTTTAGTCATACCTAATTGACTCGTGACGTGCACAGTTTCAGAACTCCAAAGGAAATGGGCCAATGACAATTTTTCTCAAGCAAAATATTTCAGTAACAATTGGGTCTAGAGCAGTGGTTCTCAACCTTCCCTATTCACCCACATCCCACTTTAAGGAATTCCTTACTAATCACAGAGCACGGATGGCATAGGGATTACTTAAGGTGTACGTGATTGGAAAGAAAAAGGTTGAGAACCACTGATTTAAACTATACCCAACTCAATATTGGCCCAGGCTAAAATAAGTGGTTGGTATTGGGAACAAACCTTAGATACTGTAGCTATTAAATTGAGAAGCCCGATATCTATTCTGGCCTTGATAATGGATATTGATTGAAGGACATTACTTACCGGTTTTTTGTTGGAGCCCCAAATTCTCTCGAGAAGAATCAAACATAGAATGAGTGACAAAAACCCTACGATTTTGATTTGAATGTTTTGACCTGCGACTAACTCTTGGATCTGTAACCAATCATCGACTCCAAAGCACCAATCCTCAGGGAGATATGGCAGACACCACTGAGGAGTAGAAGGAGAATTAACATCAGCAAGATCCTCTTGAAACACTTCTATGCCAACTCTTGCCCAAGCGGGCTGAGTTGGGCATTTTGAGTTGGCACCCTTCAATATGACTATCAGGAGGATAAACAAACCAAAATTCATTTGTAATTGCATTTTCCACCCAGTGAAGACAACAGATTTTCAACGGTTTTGAAACACGAAAACATTTCATTGTTAGGCAGCATTCAGAATATATGACTTCATAATGGTGAATTATTTGGTCAGTCACTCCATTAATGATGAAGTCACATCAGGCCCAAAGTGACCCCAGAATTCTTTTCTTGATAGCATGTCAATTGGCCAGTGACATTGAACATTATTTTGTCAGATTTTTTTAATCAAGTGGAAATAAAAGACACTCATGAAAAAAAATAATCCAGTTACAGACATCCTGAGGTGAATGTCTGCCAAGCTGCCTGTCTCCCCTCTGGCGAGCCTTGCTGTGCATATTCTCTACCGTTAAGGTCACTCCCCTCGGGTATAACTGTGTATGCACCTATTGTCTTTCATTATTGTACCATGAGTTTTTGCTAATAAAAGTCATGTTTATTGTTTGACCACATCGTCTTTGTCTACTTCATCAACTGGCACTTCACATCCGAAACTCGAGAATAGTTCAAAATGTTGTTTGATAGCTGGATTCTCAGCTTAGATTATTGAAATTATAGCACATCAATTGGTTAATTTTTGCATTCTATTTTCCTTTCTAATCATCTTTTCTCCTTTTGCTGAATCCAGTGACCACTTCATCTGCACTGTGCGTACTTTGCTACGCCCCCAATGGCTCTCTGTGATGACTAAGCAGTGGGATATGATTAGCTGCCCAGAAAAGGAGGGGCAGATGATGCGCTCATTTAAAATATCAAGGTTCATTGATCAATAGGCAGATTTTCTAAATTAACCATCGAGCTGAGAACACCAAAAGAGTCCAGAACTTGATCAAATTTCAGATTTTGGATTTATTGTCAGAGTACATACATGAGATCACGTACAACCCTGAGATTCTTTCTCCTGCGGGCGAAGCAGAATTACCGCTTATTGATAGTGCAAAATAACCTGCATACAATGGACAAATGCAAATAAATAATGTAAACAAACTGACAGCAATACAGAGAGGAAATAAAAGTGCAAAAGTAAAATGAGTCCCGGATTGAATTTATTGTTGAGAAGTCTGATGGTGGAGGGGTAGCAGCTGTTCCTGAACCTGGTAGTACAAGACCTATGGCCTTTTTCCTGATGGTAGCAGCGAGAACATAGCGTATGTTTGTAGTGTGGATCCTTTATGATTGCGCTGGTGCTCTCCGATGACAGCATTCCCCGTAGATGTTCTCAATGGTGGGGAGGCTTTGCCTGTGATGTCTTGGACTGTGTCCACTACTTTTTGCAGGGCTTTATGCATGCGAGTATTGGAGTCCCCATACCAGACTGTGATGCAGCTGGTCAGCAAACTTGCCACCACACATCTATACAAATTTCCCAGGGTTTCAGATGTCATACTAAACCTCTGCAAAATCCTGAAGAAGTAGAGGGACCGACATCCTTTCTTCATGATGCCTTTAGTGTGTTGGGTCCAGGAAAGATCCTTTAAGATAGCGACTCCCAAGAACTTAAATTTACTCACCCTCTCCACCTCTGATCCCCCAATGATCAATGGATCACACACCTCTGCTTTTCCCTTCCTGAAGTCAATAATCAGCTCCTTGGTTTTGGTGATATTGAGTGCGAGGTTGTTGTTGGTGCACCATTCGGCCAAGTTTTCAATCTCTCTCCTGCGTGGTAACTCATCACCGCTCTTTATATAACCCACTACCATAATATTGTAAGTGAATTTGTGGATGGTATTTTGTCATACCAAGCCACACAGTCATAAATGTATAGCCAATAGATCAGGGGACTGCAGATTTACAATGCTGAATAAACAAAAAGCAAATCACGTCCAAGATTAAGAAGGAGAAAAATTTAATTTCACTCCACTGTAGGAATGAGAAAAAGCCTCATAGGTTATGTAGGAAAACTGGCTGTACAGCATCCATGGAGAGAAAAAGTCAGTCAACATTTCAGGTCGGAACCCTTTATCGAGACTTAAGTAGGAAGGATATCATTTGTATAAAGTGGGGGAGGGGGTGGGGGTAAGGGGAGGGGCTGGGGAGAGAAAGTGGGGATAGGATAGTGGACGGCAGAAGGTGGGAGAGTTGGAGAGATGGAGAGGAGGGGGCAATTTAGGGAGGGGGAAGGAGAGATGGACCAGTGGAACCGGATGTGGGTGGGAGTTACCTAGAATTGAAAAATCTACAGTTTTCATGCCATCGAGTTTAAAACTCATGGGAATGTGATTCTCCTTCATGAAGACTTCCTCAAGATTCCACTGTCTCTTTGTGTCTGTCTGGTTAGCCCAATTGCTCTCTTTCTACGACCAGGCAGACCATAAAAGATGTCCCACCTCACATTATCCAGCTACAGTCCTCCGTACATTTACTCAGTTATTTGGTTGCAGACTGTTTGGTCAACTTTTGGGAATGGTCCTGTCATCTTCAGATTTCAGATCCTGCTGCTGGTGCACATCTAGGGGAGCGGAGACTCAGTTCTGCTCCAAAGGGTTCAATCGCCCAGCCCAAATGCCGGCAGTGGGAGCACTGGAGGTGAAACCGCGAACACGCAGTGACGCTGAAGACAGTCTTCTTTTGCTTCTTACTCTCATTCTGTAAGGGGTACCAGGCGGTATTAATGGTGACTCTTTATCTGCCTTAGGGCAGGCAGAAGGCCATTTTGTGTAATATCACATGTTCTGCACTAGTGCATCTCAACAAAGGAATCTTGACTCTTAAGTGAATGGATCATGGGTTCAACATTCTGTAAAGTAGCCACATCACTTTTGAGTTTTGAGCAAATGCACCTCTTCAAGGCAGAGTGGAAGAAGAGATAACTTGCATCTATTTGATCAGGGAGTGTTTGATTTCAGTAGAGTACAGGAAACGGTCCTCAGTGCCTCCCACAGCATGCCTGAGCTGGGAGTAGTTAATGGGACGGAACAAAATACATTAGCCTCAGTTTAGTTGCATTACGTCAGATGTTATAATGAGATTTCAATCTGTGCATCATGGAATACACAGAAGGAGGCCATTCATTCCTTTGTAGCTGCTAGCTCTGTGACTAAACTATTCAATTAAACTCACTCGTGCTCGCTTTGGCAGCACATATACTAAAATTGGAACGATACAGAGATTAGCCCCTGTGCACATTCGTGAAGTGTCCATTGTTTAATTTTTAAAAACTCACTCAACTGCCTTTTCTTATGTTAAAATAAATGTTTCCCCCTTATCCAATTTGCTTTTAAAAGTAACAATACATCCTGTACTCACACCCTTTCACAGAGTGTCCATTGCCTTAAATTTAAGTCATCTAAGTCCACAGTTACTTCTGCCACAGAACTTTTTCCTCATTTCCTTGAACAAAACCTTTTCCAAGCTTTGACTATCTCTTTCAAATCTTTCCATAATTTATTTCTTCATCAAAGAAGCATCTTATAAGCTCCAGCTCCTCCACATAACAAGAGTTTCATCGCATCCCTGAGACCATTTTCATAAATCTCTCCACCTTCCTGATGACCTTGACATCCATTCTTTGCACAGTAGCCCCTTTTAAATTGCAGCACCTGGATTGCCCTCCTGGGACCCGGGGACAAAGGTGCTGGAAGCACCTTTTAAATTGCAGGGGGATCAACCCTTTAAATTGCCAACCCAGTGATTTAAGGGGGATCCCGCCCCCCACAATGATGCATCACACACTCACCGGAAGTACAGGTAGATGTTCAAAAGTTGGCTGCCTACTGATGTCACCGGAATAAGTTGGTTGGCCATTTTCCTGTTCAAATCGCTTGTGGATGAGACCTAGGTCAGTTTAACTAGGTTCCCTGACAACCTCTGTGGTAGGTCATGGACCAGGCTGGGTTCCAGTGGGGTTGGCTGGGTCAGAACCTCTAACTGCTGCATAACTGGGGCGCTAAGTGGGCATATTGCCCGGTTAACCCCGTTTTACATGGCAGTGTGAAAGGGCCCATTATCATCTGAAGGTTGGGCGAGCGGCATACAGTAAAACTCCTGGTATCCGGAATTCAAGGAACAAGCAGCTTCAAGCAACCAACAAAAAAATTGGAGGAAAATAAATTTAAAAAATTAAAATGTAAAAATATGAAAGTTTAAAATAGTAAAAGCAAATGTTTTCTGAAGTAACACGTGAATCGTTGGTGAAGATGGGAGCAGATATTCAGCCAGTGGAGAGCCTTTGTTGTGCTTTGCTCGTAGCAGCTGTTTTTGTTTAAATAAAGTTGTGTGAAACAACAATGGTGTTGCCCAGAATGAAGAACTGGTTGATGCCATTTGCTGTTGGGGTGACTCTCTTAAAGTGTCTCCTTATCCCTGCTATTAAAAGAAACTCACTGGTTAGAGGTTTTAGCTATAAACTTGGGGGAGTGGGGATTAATTATCTATAATGTTATTATTTGCTGTTCAGACGGCTCCATGGAGGGGGAGGAACCTGCAGATAGAGCAGTGGTTAAATGTTTACAAAAAATGTGATTGAAATTAAAGTAAAATACTTTAAGGTTTATATTATCAGGTTTCTCACAACAAACTCAATCAGGGACTCATGTAAGGAGTAACTTTTGCATATAATTGATTGTCTGGGGTTTTTTCCTCTCTGTATTGCTCAGTTAGTTTATTTACATTTATTTGTTTACTTGTGTACATTGAGTACAGTTTTTGGCACCACCAATAAGCGGTAATTCTGCCTTACTCGCAGGAAAAAGAATCTTAGGATTGTATGTGATATCATGTATGTACTTTTGTCTTTTGAAATGTTTATTTTTAATGCAGGTGTATTAGCTAGCTGTAAGAGTATGTCTCAAGCAACAGGAAAATAACTTAACCAGCATCTACCAATCCCCATAGGGACTGGATACCAGGGGTTTTATTGTACCTCTCAAAGCTTCTGCTCTGTCCCTCTTCACAGATTCAAAGATCCAACATGCTTTCACAACAGCCTTCTTAACTTGTCCCCTTACCTCAACAGAATGTATATACATCTTCCTTTACAATTATATAATTTCGTTCAAATCAACTTCAAGTTCATTATCAAAATGCAGTGATTGATGGAGGATTTTTTCAAGCAGTCCAGCTGGACAAACTCATACATTGTACATTATATAAGACACAATACAAAAGTCCGGAGTACAGAGAGATATCAGTTGATATGGAATTCTGAATTGAGTTTGAATGGATCAGCGGTCAATCTACAGGTCTATGAGTGACAGAGAGGATAACTAGGGTCTCCCCCACCCCCCCAGCCCACACATCAATTTAATCTACTGGGATCATTGCATGAAGAGAGCACACAAAATCGTTAAGAACCCCATCCACCCCGCTCACAGCATCTTTCAGCTGATCCCGTCAGGGAAGAGATACAGGAGTATCAGAGCCAGCACCACCAGGCTGAGGAGCAGCTTCTTCCCACAGGCAGTGAGAATACTGAACGTCCAAAGGAATAGCTCACACTAACCATCCGAGACTCTCACTTGCACAAGACAAAAATTTTTTATTTATTATTTGTATAGATAAAATACTTGTTCTATGCATGTATTGCTTGCCTGTATGTGTGCTAGTCTGTTTTTGTGTCTGTCTGTTTTGCATCTAGGACTGGGGAATGCTATTTTGTTGGGTTGTACTTGTGCAATCAGATGACAGTAAACTTGCTGCAACTTGATTTGATACAAGCTAGAAAGAAACCGTCTTTGAATCTGGTGAAGTGTGATCTCATACTTGTGGGTCTTCTTCCCAGCAGAAAGGGAGGGGTGAAGACATTGTGCCCAGGATAGGATGAGCCTTTTAATATTTTGACTGCTTTCCCAAGGCATCAGGAGTGAAAGATGGAATCGATGTGGGGGGGGGGGGGGGGGTGTGTTGTGTGTGGTGGCCTGAGCTCCCAACTCTCAGCAATGTCTTGCTATCTTAGGTGAAGCAGTTCCCATACCATACAGTTATGCACCCTGATACTTTCATTGGTGCACCTGTAGAAGGGATGCTGGTATCATAAGAAATATCCTTTCTTGGCCATTGCATCAATGTGGTTGGACTAGGATATATTTACCCCTGGGAACTTAACACTGTCTGTTATCTCCATCTCAATGCCATTAATGTGGACACAAGGAATGAGCCCCGTCCCTTCTCTGGAAGTCTATAACCAGCTCCTTTGTCTTGCTAACATCGGTTGAGGGAGAGGTCCTTGTCTTAGTACCAAGCCACAAGATAAGTATTCTCTCTTCTGACACATCTCATCATTGTTCAAGATTATCCTCAACCAGAAAAATTACAGCTTTTTAGAGGGATTTATACAGGCACCCAGAGGAAAGGTAAACAAGGATATGGTCCTCATTCGGCCAAATGAATCATCTTCAAAGGGCAAGAAGGACAGGCAAAAAGGTCTGTTTCTGGACCATACAACTCAGTGACTCAAGGATTTCAGTTTTCTCCCAGACCATTCTTCTCCAATTTGAGTAGACATTTACATTTTTAAGATTTAGACATACAGCACGGCAACAAGCCCGTCCTGTCCATGAGCCCAAGGCACTCAATTACCCCCAGTTGATCTAAAGCTCCCATCCATTTTGAAGGGTGGGAGGAAACCAGACCACCCTGAAAAAACCCACTCAGACACAGTGAGAAAGTACTAACTCCTTACAGACCTCGCTGGATTCAAAGCCGGGTCGCTGGCATAATAATAGTTTTGCACTAACCGCTACTCTAACAGGGCTGCCCATGGCAGGGCTCCCTAGGAGTCAGCGGGCATGTTGTATTTCTTTAAGGAAGTTTTGAGAACATCCCACTTTAATTTCCTCTGTCCCTCCCATAGTGCCCCGCCATGACTAAACTTTGTTTGGGATTCTGGTGTCATGGTGTCAATACTTTTGGATTCAGTTCAGTAGCCTAGGCAATGGTGCATGGAGAGGGTCCTTGATCAGCCCGTCCTCTATAATTACCATTTACATTCTGGACCTCTCACACAGCATCAAGAGGGGGACACCTTGAAATAGAAGCACTGGGCAAACTACCTTTTGTGTTCCCTAAGGAAGAGGTAGCTGTTCACTTTATGCATTACGACGTGAGGATGTATCACGATTATTTCCATCTACATGAGTGTTTAAAAGGAAATGCATTTCCTACTATTAATCACTTTGATTTTTAATCCTAATGCTTCAGGAAGTTTCTGAAAGGGCAAAACAGAAGCTGAAATACTGACGGTTTTAAACATGCTTTTGAACTTTTGACGAGCCCTCAAACCTGCCCAGCCACTCTGTTTGATCAGGGCTGATCTATGCTGGCCTCCCCAGTTCCCCATATCTCCCAATTTCTCAAATAGCTTCACCTTTCATGCTCCTGTGACCCATCATCCTCGGGAGCGGAAAACTGGAGAAATTCACCAAGAGAATGTCTCCAAGAGAAGGAATCTCCACACACCTCAGGCCCTTGATCTTGTAGCTGCTTTCCAATGCATTACTGATTGGCCAAATACTCATTCAAAGATATAATGGAGGAAGTCATTTTTTCTGACATGACAATTACAGCAGACAGCAATATACTATTGCAGCACTAGTGACCTGAGTTCATATCTGACAGCCAAGAGTTTGTACATTCTCCCCGTGACTTGCATGGGTTTTCCCTGTGTGTTCCAATTTCCAAAATATACAGGCCTGGTAGATTAATTGGGCTGCAATGGCTTCATTGGATTTCAATGGTTTCTATCGTGTGTAAATCATTTAAATTTAAAATTTTTAAAACCACTTCAACCAATGTTGCAGGGTTCCAGAATATGAAATAAACTCAGCAAGACAAAGTCTTCAATGTAATACGGAGTAGTGTGGGGATTAAAAGCTGTTTGTGGAATTCATGGATCTATTCATGGTTTCCAGGCAACATTAATGTCAAAATGCAACAGTCTGTTTTTAACACCTCTATCAGAAGTGATAAGACAGCAATCCTGGCACTGCTTGTAGTTTAGATAGAAAGCCTTGATCACTCATCAACAAGTCTGCTGTTTCATGAGAATACTAGGTGCAGCCAGATTAGCTGGAAGGTGGAAAATCTGAAGGGAATTTGGAATTCATTCCAAGAAAGTCGGCATCACCGGTTAGTGCAAAGTTTAAGGTCCAGCTCATAATTGTTCTGCACGACATGCCTCACCAAACCACTTAGAGTCAGTCGGGTTTCTGTAATTTTGGAGGCATATCTGAATCAGGCCAAGAAGAATGATCAGATTTCCTTTCCTGATGGACATTAATGGACTCATAAGGTAATCTTCCTGGTCTCAGTTACCAATACACAATTTTAGTTCCAGATTTATTGAATTACTCTAATTTAATTTCCTCAATGACGAAGGAGGGACTTGAATTCACATCACCAAATCAGTAGTCCGTGTGTCCAGAAACTAGTCCAGCATCTTGAAAATTATAGAACAATTCCCACTGTTGCCTGTGGCTTAAGTCCTATCCCCAGGGGACTGTTGATCAGCTGCAGATAAGCTGTCAGAGATTCAGAAACAAGGTTTGGAAGTAAAAGTGTAGGGAAAGTTAAAGGTCCCTCTGGAACATGTGCAGGAAGAGAGGATTTTACTCCTCGGAGCCCAAGGCCACTTTTGCCTATCAATGAAGGATTTTATGTTATTTGGATGAAGAAAGCAAAGCTAATGAATGAAATCACAAAGTCCGCAGGATCTGTGAACAGACAATAAATGTTGGGAGCAGTATCAAAATATATGGGCCCGCTAATATCAGGTCAGATATTAATTATATTGCCATGTAATAAAACAGAATTGTAATATTGCACAAAATTGCCTTTAGTCTGCCATTCTTATGTCATTGAGAATTCATTTTCTGCATTCATGCTTGGATTTCTTCCCTGCTGATCTTGGTGCAGTCAGTGACAAACGTGTTCACCAGGACATTGCAACCATGGAAAAGTGGTATCAGGACAATTGGAATCCATCAAAGCTGCCCGACAATTGTTGGACACTGACTACAAACATAAATCAGCGGCAAAGCATTTTTAGGTCAGTTGAACTAACACAAACGTGTCAGCATTATTGTACGATTAAACATGCTAAATGCAATAAATGTTAATTTAATGTTTTTCCAACTTCCTACCTGATGCAGCAAATCTGAAATGATCTTTTGTTCATCTTGAAGTTGTCTCTCATAATCCCCAATTTCTTTTCAGGAAGCAAACCTTTTGAAAAATATTTTTGTCCAGTGTAATCATAGCAGTTTATCAGCAGGTGATAACTTGGATTTGGAAAACTGGTGAGAACTTCAAGCACTCTCAGGGAATCAACACACAGAGTCTGGATACATCCCAAAGCTGAGAAGCTGGAGGCTATGTTTTTAATGGGGTAGGGAACATACTAGTCTTGTGTTGAAAGGTGTTTTATGAAGCATGACTGGAATCAAGGTGTAGCACAAATAAAAGCTCTCAGAACTGGAGGGAGAACAAACGCTTTTATTAGCCTATAACTAAGAGTAGGGTCTCACAGTAGTTTTCGGAAGGGTTCTAGGTTTAGGCAGAAAATCAGGGTTATATGTGAACAGATTGGGGCGGAGCCAGCCGTCAGCACAACTCACTACCAGTGAAACCCAGTTCACTGCAGTCACCCCTTCCTGTAGAATTTAGGGTCTGTGAGTGAAGACAGAGAAAAAAAGTTGAAAAATATACAATTATTTCCAAATTTATAGATTTAAGCAGTCAGGGGTCTGGATATCCTGGTGGAGTGCCTTAGCATTGTGGGGGGGCCTTGGACTCCTTGGGTCTCCAGGTCCCCTTGTGAGGGAGGAGAGGTGGGCTGGGTCTCCAGCTCAACGGTGGAGGGGGATGCACTTACCTCCTGAACCAGACCCCGAGGCTCTGACTGGGGGTGGCAAGAATGAGCTCCGTACTGACCTGGCAAGTCCTGGTATTTCCCTGATGTCTTCCATGGAGTGGGGCAGATTACGTGCTTTGACAAAATGAGCCATGTGGGTAACCCCCTATATGGCAGAGCTCATTGTGAAGAGACCGTAGTTGGCCAGTGTGTTCAGAGGCACAGCTTCCTCTTGATAAGGCATCTGGAGGGTCATCAAGAGCTCCTGGCCGATAGGCGATGCCATAATTGTAGGTGGAGAGTTTCATCCTCCACCTAGAAATCTTGTCATTTTGATTTTGCACCTCTTGACATTATTAAACATGAATGCGACCGAGCGCAGGTCAGTGAGAAGCATAAATTTCCTACCAGCCACGTGGTGTCTCCAGTGCCTCACGGCTTATACAACAGCTTGAGCCTCCTTTACCACATATGGGTTATGGAGCTCGTGGCCTTGTAATGTCTGAGAAAAAAATGCAACCAGCCTGCCCGCCTGGTTGAGAGTAGCAGCCAGGGCTACGTCTGAAGTTTCACTTCCACTTGGAAAGCTACATCCTCATCCACTGCATGTATGGCAGCTTTCACAATGCGATTCTGGAGGTAGCTAAATGCTGTTTGGGCTTTAGCAGAAAGGGGGAAATTAGTGGCTTTGAAGAGAGGGTGAACCTTATCAGCATATTGAGGCATAATATGATAAAAACCCCAGGCATCTCCTCAAAGCCTTTGTTGACCTGGGAATGGGGAGCTCTAACAGGGGGCGCATCCTATCGGGATCGGAGCCATTGATGCCATTCTCCACTATATAGCCAAGGATAGTGTTGAACACGCACTTGTCAGAATTATGTGAGGTTCAGGGCTTTCACTGCATGGATAAAACTCTGGAGTTTGGCATCATAGTCTTCCAAGGTGTGGCCACAGATAGTGAAGTTATCGAGGTAGGGGAAGGTAGCCTTCAACCCATACTCGTCTACTATTCTGTCCATCTGCCTCTGGAAAATAGAAACCCCATTAGTGATACCGAAAAGGCCCCTCTAGAATTGATAGAGATGACTGTTAGCCTCAAATTCCATATATGGATGGAATGGATTGGCAGCAGGTGATAAGCAGCTTTCAGGTCAATGGTCGAATAGACCCAATACTGCTCAATATCATTCACCATATCCAAAATTCGAGGGAGGGGGTATGCATCCAGGAGTTTGTACCGATTAATAGTTTGGCTATAGTCAATTACTAGCCTGGATTTGTTTTCCCCTTTTACCACTACCACTTGCGCTCTCCACGGGCTAGTGCTAGGTTCGATGATACTTTCATCGAGCAGATGTTGTGTCTCAGACTTTATGAAATCTCAGTCTGCTGCGCTGCACCTTCTGCTCTTGGTAGCAATAGGTTTGCAGTCCAAGGACAGATTCCGGAAGAGAGGTGGTGGTGGGGGTGTCGATATTCAGTATGGAGAGGCTGCATGTGGGTTCTGATTTTAGGGACCCTCCATTCTGAACCGTTACAGGGAGGAGGGGACCAGAATACTTTTAAGGTGACACAGGCCCAACACTGGAGCACATAATTCATCAAGTATATGCAGGCAAAATTTACAGAATTCCCTCCCTTCAAATGACAAATGTACTATACAATGTTGTTGAATACGCGTAGAATGAATGGGATGCAAGGAATATACAATAATTGGAAAGATACATCTTTAGGTTGTACTCTTGCACCGTCCATAAGTCTATGAAGCTTTCAGTAGTGCCTGTGTCGATTAGGCATTCCTTCCTTCCTTCCTCCCTCCTTTCCTCCCTCCTTCCCTCTCTTCCTTACACTGGCAGTGGAATGTGGTGACTCTTTGCTAGCCGTTTAATGGCATGCAAAAGAAAGTTTTCCACTGTTTCTTGGTACATGAGACAATCATAAATAAATCTAAATATAAACCAGGAGTCATAAAGGTGGGAAGGTTTACAATCACTGCCACAATTTGGAGGGTTTGCATATTTCCCAATCCTTTCTAACTCATCAAGTTCACTGGAACATTTACTGTATTGTTGCATGACATGTTTAAAAACATGAAATAATAGTGCTTGAGCATTAATAGGATTAACATCCGATAATCCGGAACATCTGTTAGTACACCATCACTAAAGTTGCAAGATGGCAAGATTATCAGAGTAAATTTTGAGGACAAAGGTCTGAGTATAAACTCAGTTTCTGTGGTTTTTATCGTTATTTTAAAAATTAATTTAAAACAAAACCAGTTTCAACCAGACATGTCCTCAGGTCAAAATAATTATCTTCCATTGTTAATTGTTCATTGTTCAAGGAGACTCCAGTGGTTACATTATAAATGTTGTTATGCAATAAAGAATATATAGCTCAGTAAGAAATGAATCAACTAGTTTGTTGTTTGCACTGATTTCCACATGAACACAACCCTTGCATCAAGGAGGAGTGGGCAACCAGCAGTGACCAAGTCCCAAGGCGCAGATCCTGAGGCTCTCACCCCTCTCTTGCCATTGGCCAACCTTTCGACAATCTTAAAAAAACCCTACAAATGCTAGAAATCTGAAACCGATTCATCGAAGCCACTTTGCTTTCAGAAATGCGTGACCTGAAAAAGATCTAGCCTGCTCTCTGATGGGAATTCTGCCGGTCTCACCATCAGTAGCATACTTTTCGGTTCTTACCTTTGGTGAAGTGTAGACCAAAGCCTTCATCCTCAGCCACATCAGTCTAGTTCTGACAAAGGAAATGTTAGCTCTGTCTTCTCTTCCCACAAATGTGGCCTGACCTGCTAAGTATTTCCAGTATTTTTTGGCCTTTTTGAACATTTTTCCAAAATATCTCTGGTGATTTGGAACAATTTTTCAAATGGATTTAAACAATTAAAAACTTAATTTTAAAAAGTAATAAATTGACTAGAAATACGTTTTGGTGAGCATCCTCTTACCATTAAAGATAACTTGCTTCCACTCCATATCTGTGGGTTCTGATGACATTGTGACAGTTGAACAAGCAGGAGAGTGAGTAGACAATTACAGTGCAGGAGGCAGGCTGACTCTCTTTGACACCACTAATCTGACCCAAATCAAGACACAGGCCAGCCGGTTCCACATGGTGGTGGAATCAGATACACATACAACACTTAAGAGGCACTTAGACCAACACTTAAATAGGCAAACCTTTGAAGGATACCGTCCTAAAGCAGACCCATGGGATTAGTGTTGAGGGGGCAAAAGGTGCATGGTGGGTCGAGGTAGCTTGCTTTCATGCTGTATGACTCTGTGACATGACACATAATTTTGATACTAATTTGCAGTAAAATTCCCAGTTCAAGCAACCACCAAAAGAAAAGTACGAAGGAAATAAAACGTAAACTAAGAATAAATAAATGTTTAAATAAAAGCTTAAAATTGTAAAAGTAAATGTTCTCCGAAGCAACAGCCAATCCCTTGGTAAAGATGGGAGCAAGCATTCAGCCAGTGGGGCGTCCCAATTGTGTCCTGCCCGCAGCAGCTGTTTGAATCAAGTTGCATTTGAATAAAATGGCAGCACCCAGGATGAAGAGCCGGCCAACGTCGCTGGGGTGACCTTCCCAAAGTGTCTCCCTATCCCTGCCTAGTAAGATTCCTTATTTTTATTAGTATTAAGTATATTATCTGTAAACTTGGGGGGTTGGGGGGTTTAATTATGCTGTTGGCAATACTGCTATATTGCCAGTGACAGTGTAGAGTTCAAATTTAAATTTAAATGTTGTTCGTTACTTCAATGTCCGGATTAAAGTGAACTTTACATAATTAGAGACCTCAATACTGATTTCTTTCTCAAATTACTTGACATTTTCCACTGTCTTTTGTCTTTTAAACAGTTTATTAATCATGCAGGTGAATTACTTAGGCATTGTAAGGGTGCGTCTCAGGCAACCGGAAAATCCGGCATCCACGATCCCCATAGGTTCCGAATATCGGGGATTTTACTGTAAGAAAATGCATCTTATTTCTTGTATAATAAACGTGTTTCTAAAAAATCTCATCACAAAGCAACAAGAAGTCAGATGCACCTTCATCCAGAGCTTTGCAATTTTAAAATGTGGACAGGCCAGTCCATAATTAAATCATCCGTGGTCAATCCAGGAGCCCTCTGACCTTGCAAAAGCTACCAGCTTGACAAGAAGAGATTTGCACAATGAAATTCATATTGGTTCTTTTTGGAACTGCAGTATCAGACATCTGGAGAGCTGTGGTTAGCCACAGTTCAGAAATGGTAATCAACAGAAGCAGACATATTCTATGCAACAGCACAATGGTGGAAGGAGCATGGGGAACTCCTCCCCTCCTTATGATAATGCATGGAGTCAGTGCTGCATACACAATCACCACTGTCAATTGCAGAAAGGAAACTGGGAGAGCCTGACAGGGAAATTGGAGTGGCTATGCATTTTTCTGCTGAGGCAGAGCAGGAATGGGCTATTTGGAATCCCTGAACTGTCTCAGTCAGACAGTCAGAAGCCAACATGGTGAAATAGGCCATAATTCGCTACCAAGGGCCATACAATACCTCTTCATCCTGGGTGCCTGAGTGCTTGACAAATCATTAAAACTAACTCCATAGAAAATTCTAAGAGTTTAGACCGTTAAAAGATCATTAGGAGTATAAATTGGAGTTGACTGTTTGGCCTTTTGAGTCTGCCTCATTATTTGATAAGATCACAGCTTGTCCACTTCCCTCCAGAGTCTATACAACCCTGAGTAACATTACTGCTTAAAAATCTCTCTCAACTTTAAACACATATACTCAAGGATTCAGCCTTCACAGCTTTCTGGGGCAGCTTTGAGAAAAAAAACCCTTTGAGAAAAAAAAATTCTTCGTCTCACTCTGAATTGGGTGCCTCCCTTACTCTACACTAGCGACCCCCCCCCCCCCAAAATGTAATTGCGTAATAAGCAGAAATACCCTCTTGGCGTTCATCCTGTCATACCCTGAGTACCTTATGTTGAACAAGATCACTGCCCGTTCTTCAAAATGCCAATGAGTGCGAACCAGATTTGTCCAACCTTTCAACCTAGGATCATCCAAGTGAACTGTCTCCAATGACAAATATCTTTCCTACAATAGTGGGATCAAGACTTCCCACAACACAATAAATACATCCGCAATAGTGCCGGGATGCAGTTATGATACTCATCTGTAAGTTTTCTTCTTCACGTTTGAAACTCTTTAAATCCCTTTGTCAGCAGCTTTCTCCATTCTTTCCCATTTAAATAGCAATTCATTTTATCATTCTTCCTTCCAAAGTGAACATTACCATTTCCCATGTTCTATCTGCTAATTTATTGCTCACTCTCATAATGTATCAGTATCTCTCTGAAATCATTTATATCCTCCTCATGCCTTGCCTTCCTCCTTTTTTCTGCGTCAATCGTAAATCTGGTAATAGTATGCCCATTTCTTCCCTCTTGATGTATGTTATAAACAGCTGATCTCTGAAGCATCCCACTGTTTACAAACCCCAACCTGAAATGACCACTTTATCTCTATTTGCTGATATCTGCTGGACAGCTTATCCTCCATCCATGGTAATATATTATTTCCAACATCACAAACTCTTGTGAAATCATCTCATTGATTTCCTTTTGAAAATACAGATCTATCTGGTCAGTCTGATATTTCCTCAGAACGCTTTAGGAAATGCATCAGACATGATTTTTCCTCCATGATAACAGGCTGAATCATTTCGATCAGATTATGAATTTCCAAATTTCTGCTAATTCCTCCTATCAATGAGTGAATCTCACGTCAACAGTGATGTTTTGAAAGGCTAGTGTTGAGGCAATATCAGCTCCTGTCTGAGCAGCAACATGGATCTGTTCCAATTCATCTGTCATAGCAACAGATTTACGGAAGATGCCATCTCACTGGCCCTTGAATACCTATGCCACATTCCTCAGGATGCTCTTTAATGATTTAAGCCTGGCATTTAATACCATTCTCCCTTCAAAATTGACCAGCAAACTCCAAGACTTGTTCCCCACCATTGAGAACATCGACAAGGAATGATGCTGTCGGAGAGCAGCGGCATTCTTCAAGGATCCACACCATCCAGCGCACTCCCTGTTCTTGCTGCTACCATCAGAAAAGAGGTATAGGTGCCACAAGAATCGTACCACCCTGTTCAGGAACAGCTGCTACCCCTCCTCCATCAGACTCCTCAACCACAACTCAATTAGGGTCTCTTATTTTGCACTTCACTGATTTTGTTCTCTCTTTGTATTGCACAGTTTGTTTACATTTCTTTATTTCTTTACATGTGTTCATTGAGTAGTTTTTTTTTTGCACTTCCAATAAGTGGTCATTGTGCTTCGCTCACAGCAAAAAGAGGTTTAGGGTTGTGTGTGATGTTGTGCATTCTGACAATAAATCTGAAATCAAAAATCTGATAAATGATTATAATATTTTTTCTAAGAAAGGACATTAGGTCCAATTAGCTTTCAGATACCTAATTTTTGTCTCTGCCATTCTTAAATAAGGCAGTGTTCCAATCATCCCATTCTCTGGAATCTCAGATCTTCTGGATGATTACAACCACTGTATCCATTATCTCAATGGACTTTTATTTCAGGACTCTAGAATCCCAACCCTCAATTTAGCACCATTAGGTTGCTTGGTACTAAATCTCTCATAATAGTAATGGTATTTAATTCCTCCCTTTAGTGGAGTACAAGAGAAGAAGTGGTGCAGATAAAAATTTACCCCGGCCTCTGGGGAGTTGCTTGACTGCAATGTGTGGGGCCATTGGGGGAACGACTGGAAATGGACCTCCTGTTGCAATAATCTGCCTGCCTTTGCATCTGTTTCCTTTTCCTTCTCTACTTCCTCTGATACTGTGGCTACTTCTTTTCCCCTTGCTGGATATTTACTTCTCACGATAGTGAGATATTCAGCACATTGCAATTATACTGGACACTTCAACCAGGTTATTAGCAAGTACACAGCTCTAGTCTAAACAGTGGAATTTATTGCTATCATTCACTGAGATGTTTGAGGCAAGCCAGCAAAGTAATCAATATAAAAACTCAGAGAAAGATGGTTGGTCATATGATACCGTTCTTAAAGGGCCACACACCTGGTGTACAAGTAGGAGGGGCATGTGTTACAGTTGAAGTTTTGCCAGTCATTACTCTCCACTATAATTCTGACTGTATTGGAGACCCATTGTTGTCTGGGATTCTCAATGTAGCATTGGCTGTTGAAGATAACTCAATTCTGCCATGTGGGTTTTCAGATAGTGTGGGTACAGTGGACCCTTGTGTAATGAAGTGGAATGGTATTACTAATCAAATCCTTCCTATTGTGTCTATCTCCAAAGTTCTTGTTATGTCCCATGTGAAGGACATCATGTCCGATAGCAAGGAATCACTTGAGGATAATTCTCACTTTCAACGTTTTGATATTAAATCACCAAAGAGGATGAACTCAGTTATCAATCTTTCTGCAATGAATAAATTATCTGCTTTGCCACTTTATCACCCACAAGGTGTTAAAAATTCCCCTCCTCTGTATTATATTATGTGAGGCTATAGTGCAAACTCAAATCATGGCCTTGAAAACAATCTCCTATCACTGAGAAAATGTGGGCTGAAGGGCCTGTTGCTTGACTCCTTATGTTCTCTGTTAACCACACTGGTATCTGGAGTCACATACAAGACAGAATGGATAAGGACAGCAGATTTTTTTTTCCCTGAATAAAATGATCACCATAACCACAGAAACATGCTGGAGAAACTCAGCAGGTCATGCAGTATCTCGAGGGAGGAAAAGGAAGCCAACGTTTACGGTCAGACCCGGACCCTGAAATGGCTTGTCTCGTTCAGCCATGTCTTTGAGGGCCATTAAGGACCAAACTCAGTACTTTCATCCACTACCCACAAAATAAAAAAATAATGTGGGAGCACTGGGGAAGCTGCAAAGTAAGATTTACAAGAGCAGCAGTGGAACTAGGAGACCAAAGCTATCAGCAATTGTCAGAATGAATGTGGTTCTTTTTCCAGAAGAGAGAAAGTGATATCTGAGCTGACACATGGCTTTAAGATTGAGAAGAGCTTTGAAACTTTGAATCTGGAGATGTTTCCACTTGTAAGTGAAACCAAAGACATAAATTTCACACAGTTGTTGATAAATCCACTGAAAATTTCAGGATAACCTTATTTACCCAGGAAAGGTGCTCGACAAGGATCGGACAGATACTAGATGATGTGCCAACTTATTCCCAACCTCACACCTCTAACCCTCTTTTTCTTGTGCCTGAGAGTCTTTTAAATGCCCCTATTGTACCAACCTCCACCACCACTACCCCCAGCAATCCATTCCAGGCACCCACCATTCTGTGTAAAAAAAACATACCTCTGACATCTCCCCTTAACTTTGCACTCAACTTAAACAAATGTCACCTGGCATTTACTATTGTCATCCCAAGAAAAGGAGCCTGGAATAAACTGCCATAAGTAATGGTGAAAATGAATACGATTGTAGTGTTTAGGAGGCTTCTAGACACGCGAACATGCAGGGCATAGTGGGATATAGATCAAGGGCAGGCATCAGTTTTCCTTTAATTTGGCACCAACATGTGGACTAGTGGGCCTGTTCCTGTGCTGTACTGATCTGTGTTCTATGAAACAGAAGTAAGGCATGAAAATCTGCAGACACGGTGGTTGAAGTAAAAACACAATGCTGGAGAAACTCAGCAGGTCAAGTTTCGGGCTTGAACCATCAAGGTTTGGAAAAATGTGGGCAGGCATCTGAACAGAAGAGTAGAGGGGGTGTGGTCACAAAGGCACGAGGTGATTGGTGGAGAAGGGAGGTAGGTGACAGCCATCAAGGGGAGGGGGAAATGGCTGAGTGAAAGGAAGAGTGAAGAGGAGAGCAGGTTAGCACAAACTGGAAAAGTCAATGTTAATGCCAGAAGGAAAATAGAGTGTTGTTCCTCCAATTTCCAGATTTTGGTGGGATAATACACAAGGCCATGGACAGACATGTGAGTATGGGAGTGTGACACTGAACTGAAATGGTTGGCTACTGGGAGGTCTCTTTCACTGGAGCGGACGGCGCTCAGCGAATCGATCTCCCAATCTGTACTCAGTCTCTCCGATGGAGAGAAGGCCACAAAGGGAACACCAGGTGCAGTAAATCTGTCCTGCGAATACACAAGTGAAGTGTTGCTTCACTTGAAAGGCCTGTTTGGGGCCCCAGACTGTGGTGTGGGTGCAAGTGTGGCACCTCCTGCAGCCACAGGGGAAGGTGCCGGGGGAGCAGTTTCTGTGAAACAGAATATGGGACCTGCGTTGATGAGAAATGTATAATTATAATCAGGTATAATCTATCTAAGGCACATGAGGAAGGATGTAATGCAAGGGGATGTAATGAACTCACTAGAGAGTGGTTCGTTTGGAGCCAACAGCTGATATTTAGATAGCTTGGTTCTAAGCTGCAAACTTTATGTTATTATTTTCATTTTTGATGTCTGGTTCCTCACTTATAGTTCTTAAAATGTGTATTTTTCAAAATTCGCATTAGACTTCACATTGAAGATTCTAAATATCCTAGATCAGGACATGTGATTAGGTAACCAACGCCCACAGACTTGTCCCTTGATCTTGGGGATGAGAGTTCAAATCCCAGCATGACACCTGGGAAATTTAAATTCTAAGTAATTAGATAAAAATCAAATGAATAATCGCTTGGCCTAGTAGAGGTAACAAAGAGCCTGCCAAGTGTTATCAAATTCAGTAGTGTTTTCAGGGGAGGGGTATCTCCCACCCGTTCCTGATCTCGCACGGACGAGACTCTGAACCCACAACATGGTGACCAACTCCTCACTGCCTTCAGTTCAGGGACTGTGGGATCTGCTCCCAAAATGGAGGCGCCTCTAATTGGCAGCATCCACGAGGGGTTTCAGACTCCAGGGGAGTGGAGGACTGGTGCAGGGCACCAGAAAACAGGGGGGGGGGGGTTGCCCCCCCCACTCCAAATCTGAGAAGAAGCAGAAGAGACAACCCAATGGACGATGACCAGAGAGGCGGGCCAGTGAGGGGCTCTGAGGCTGAAAGACCAACACATGTGGTGGGCTGCCAGCAACTTGAGGTGAGAAACCTATGGAGGCTGTGGGCTGCTGGGGACTGGCTCAAAACTAAGGTACCTGGTATCAGAACTGGGAGGCGAGGGGGTGTCGAGGGTGCTGAAGAGTTCCGGATCATGACAGAGGTTCGGATCTGGACCTCAGGCTGCCAATGGTTTGGATTGAACACCATGGAGGCTGCGGGAGTGCTGGAGGTGAACCCATGGACACGATAACTATAAGTGAACTCTCTTTAGCTTCTCTTTCTCTGACTATAAGAGGGTCTTCAGGCAATTTATGCCGATGGCAAATCTGTTTGCCTTACATCAGGCGAAAGCAGTTCCATGTAATATGACACTTTTATTACATGGCAATAAATTGAATCTTGAATCTCTCCTCATGCACATGTCCAGTGAAACTTTCCTTTCACTTCCCCATAGCAAGAACATCCTTCATCTAATAAATGCAATGCCCGAAGGGATATCACAAGGTCCTGCACAGCTACAGCAATGTATCCATGCTCCTGCTCACTACTCCCCTTGCATTGAAGGCCAACATAACTTTTGTCTTGCTAACAGCTTGCCGCACCCGAACGGTGGCTTTCAGTGACCGCTTGTGGGAGGATGCCCAGGCCTCATTGCAGATCTCCTCTTCATGGTCACTATTCAGATTTTAATCTCAATTTTTCAAACCAACCTCATATTTATCCACAATTAAACTGCAGCTGCCATGCATTTGCCCACTTGCTCGACAACCAAAACACATTGGCACCTCTTTGCGCCCTCCCCGCAGCTCACACTCTCAGCTTTATATCCTTTGTAAATTTTACCAGACCTGGCGAGTTTCTCCAGATGTCCTTGTTAATGGGGTGGATGCCAAAATGTTTCTACTAGTGAGAGAACCTTGAGCCAGGGGATATAGTTACAAGATGAGGCAGCCTCTAATGGTGTAGCTTTCACAATCACAGGGTTGTCGAGGGCTATGTCATTGGGGTATTTAAAGGGGAAGCAGATTTTTTTTTATTTTTTATTTTTTGAAAGACCCAAGAAATGAGAGCTGTGGACAATGGCACAAGAGATCAGTCATGATCCTATTGAATGGCAAAGCAGACTCGAAGAATTGCATATACTAATTCTGCTCCTATTTTCTTATGTTTCTGCATTACGTCAATGAAATATCTAAGGATTCTGAGGGGAAAATCATAAAGATAGATGTCAAGAAGCTTTTTGTTGGTTTGTCACCTCAAAATGAGGTGAAGGTGGAATAGTTTCAGGGTAAAGGGATTAA
The DNA here is from genome assembly GCF_036971445.1 of Narcine bancroftii. Lineage (NCBI taxonomy): Eukaryota > Metazoa > Chordata > Chondrichthyes > Torpediniformes > Narcinidae > Narcine > Narcine bancroftii. The sequence continues at coordinate 19,826,870 of NC_091478.1, forward strand.
AACAAGAGACAAAGAGGAATTTCTTTTCTCTGAGTGAATCATTGGAATTCTCTGCATCAGGCAGTTTTGAACACTGAGTCATTAAGTGTGTTCAAATCTGAGGTAAATAGATTATTACAATTGGGTTCAGTCAGGCAGGAAAGTAGGTTTGAGGTGAAGATCACATCAGCCATAAACTTATTGAACTGTTGACTAGGCTCAAGAAGAATAAAGCTCATTTGTTCTCCAATTTGCTTAACATTCTCGCCTGAAGTAATAACCTTGATCCTCTGACTGGGAACAATGTCCAAGATTACTGCAAGTCAAAATAGACAAAATGCAAGGCGAAAGAGTGAAGAGATTTTGCATGGAGGCACATTTACAAAGGCATAAAGGCCCACAGATGGGCCAACCAAGTGCTGGAAAACGAGATCACTAGACAGGCATTGGTGGGGGGGGGGGGTGTCAGCGGCGTCACGGTAAGCCGAAGGGCCTGTTTCTCTGCTCTATGACTTCATGAATATTGCGACAAAATTAAAATTCTGCCCTTTGTTTTGAATAAAAGATCATTCGACCTCACTGAAAGATCAACAGGAACTTCTGACCTTTGCAAAATATCACCAGGTATAGCTTTCCGGCAGGGTTTTGCAGGATAATATCACCAGGTATAGCTTGCCAGCAGGGTTTTGCAGGATAATAACATTCACAGTAGTTTGAAAGTAATTAAATCCATTTGAAGCATTTTTAGATGTTTGATACAAGTGCAGGATAATGAGACCACTCATCACTCATTTTCCCTGGAAAATTAATTTTCTTGGCTGTGAACATGATAGTGACATCTGCCGTTGGCCACAAATACTTATTGCAGGTCTGATCACTGTGAGCTAACCTGATCACCACGTGAACCTATAAAAACACTGGGACAACTCAGCTGGACTCGCAGCGTTCATAGGAGATAAGTCACCAACATTTCAGGCCTGAAGCATTCATCAAGGTGTGAGCAGGTGCCTGAATAAAAAAGACCGAGGAGAAGAGAAGAAAGGGCAAGGGTCACAAACAAAAGGAGATAATTGGACATGGACAGAAAAACTGCAGAGGAAAGGTATGAATTGATCAAGGCAGGGGATGGCTCTGTGAATGCAGAGCTGGAGGACTGGAGACAGAGGGAAAGAGAGAGCTAAAAGAAAGGAGACAGGGATAGGGGAAGGGGAGAGAAGGGGGTGGGGGCTAACAGATACCAGAGAAATTGATGTTAATGCCATCAGGTTGAAGGGTGCCCAGACAGATGTTAGGCATTGTTCCTCCAATTTGTGGGTGATCTCAGTCTGGCGGTGCACGAGAGGATGGACAGACATTTTGGCATGGGAATAGAGCGGGGAATTGAAATGAGTGGCCACTGGGAGATCACCTCTGTTGTGACAGAAAGAGGCGAGGAGCAGAACTAAGTGATCTCCCAGTCTGCGTCCAGTCTCTCCGATGCAGAGGAGACCACAACAGGAACACCGGATGGCAGTCGATGATCGCTGCAGATTCACAAGTGAAGTTTTGCTGATCACTATGGGCGTACCTTTATGTACAACTTAACCAACCATAAATCTTTCAGAATGGGAACTGGGAATGATGCCAAGAAAAGTTTCAATTGTCATTAGAAGTTTCAGAGAAAAACCATTATTGTTGGGTTAAGCCATTACTTCTGGCTGCATCTAACTTTTTTTGGGGGGGGGGGGGGGGTTTTAGTGATGTAATGAGGGCGACTATTTAGAATATTTCACCTCCTGCTTTAACTGGATCTTTAGCACAAGCACACCAGCATCCACGAAAGTAACAGTTTGGGCCTGCACAAGTATTCTAATCCACCTCTTGGACATGTTAGGCATTGTCACATGGGCCATGTTAGAAACTTACAAATTAATAGCACTGGACAACAAAGATTTTGTTTCCTGACCCTATTAGGCTGCATTTTATGGATTTTGGACTGCTGATCACAAAACTTTTCCTATAACATACCATTTTTTAGATATAACCCATTTCCTGCATTATTTTAAGTCCACTTCAAGCATATAAAACCATGAAGTGCAACTTGTCCTCGAACATGCATTTCTGCGTTCACTCTTGGACTCTTCCCTGCTGGTCTTGGTGCAGTCAGTGGTGAACACGGTGAAAGGTTTCACCAGGACATCGCAACCATGGAATAGCGGTATCAAGGCAACTGGGATCCATCCAGGCTGGCCGACTATTGTTGGACACAGACATGAGAGGCATCAGATGCTGAGTACAAATAAAGATCAGCAGCAAAACCTTTTTAGGTCGGTTTAACTAATGCAATGTGTCTGCATTATTGTGCGATTAAACATGCTAATTTAATGCTTCCCCAACTTCCTATGTGATACAGCAAATCTGAAATTATCTTTGCCTTCAGCTTGAAGTTGTTTATCATCGTTACCAATTTTTTTTCAGGAAGTGAGCCTTTTGAAAAAAAATTGTCGCTCAGTGTAGCCAAATACTGTGATATTTCACATGGATCAAAAGTTCCTGTTCATCACTCAAAGAGATGACAAAATATTTTATACTCACTAGAACAGGCTCTATTTTAGATAGATACATTTAATCAAGCAAGAAATAACACCTAGCTCATCATGTATCTTCAATATTAAATGTTACATAGCTTAAATATATCCTAATCGAGCTTGGATAGCTTAGAATATTTTTTGTAAGGTTAAATCTAACTGAAACCACATTTAAACCAGTTGACATGGACTGGGAATTTCCTTGAAATTGGTCCAACTCTGTTAAGTTCCCATTGCATGTATGGCCAAGAACAAGGTCAAGGAAATTCCCAGCCAATTTCCCTGGTAACTGAGAATGATCGTCAGTAAACATAGGAGAGACAATCAGTATCTCATGTGCCAGTTATAAGGATATGGGTATCTCTTACTCCCATATCAAAGGGGAAGGACTTTAATCAGAGCATTAACTCATGTCGGTTTGTTGGCTAAATCTTACCTTGCATTTCTCAAGAGCTTTAGTTAGTCAGCACTTAGGTTGTACCACATGCTACACCTCTGAAGGGTTACACTGACCCTGGATGATTGTCACAAGAATGATCCCTGGGCTAAAGGATTAAACAGACTGCTGAAGAGAGAAAAATAGTGTATTTAAGATGTTCAGAATTATTGCTTACTGAGGCAACTATCAGAGATATTTCTTTGGCTTGGCTTCGCGGACGAAGATTTATGGAGGGGTAGTGTCCACGTCAGCTGCAGCCTCGTTTGTGGCTGACAAGTCCTATGCGGGACAGGCGGACACGGTTGCAGCGGTTACAAGGGAAAATTGGTTGGTTGGGGTTGGGTGTTGGGTTTTTCCTCCTTTGTCTTTTGACAGCGAGGTGGGCTCTGCGGTCTTCTTCAAAGGAGCTTGCTGCCCGCCAAACTGTGAGGCGCCAAGATGCACGGTTGGAGGCGATATCAGCCCACTGGCTATGGTCAATGTGGCAGGCACCAAGAGCTTTCTTTAGGCAGTCCTTGTACCTCTTTTTTGGTACACCTCTGTCTCGCCATATAACACGATCTTGGGAAGGTGATGGTCATCCATTCTGGAAACATGACCTACCCAGCGCAGTTTGATCTTCAGTAGCGTGGATTCGATGCTGTCGGCCTCTGCCATCTAGAGTACTTCGATGTTGGAGATGAAGTCGCTCCAATGAATGTTGAGGATGGAGTGGAGACAACGCTGGTGGAAGCGTTCTAGGAGCCGTAGGTGATGCCAGTAAAGGACCCATGATTCGGAGCCGAACAGGAGTGTGGGTATGACAACGGCTCTGTACACGCTGATCTTTGTGTGTTTCTTCAGGTGATTGTTTTTCCAGACTCTTTTGTGTAATCTTCCAAAGGCACTATTTGCCTTGGCGAGTCTGTTGTCTATCTATTTGTCGATCCTTGCATCAGATGAAATGGTGCAGCCGAGGTAGGTAAACTGGTTGACCGTTTTGAGTTTTGTGTGCCCGATGAAGATGTGGGGGGGCTGGTAGTCATGGTGGGGAGCTGGCTGATGGAGGACCTCAGTTTTCTTCAGGCTGACTTCCAGGCCAAACATTTTGGCAGTTTCCGCAAAACTGGACGTCAAGCGCTGAAGAGCTGGCTCTGAATGGGCAACTAAAGCGGCATCGTCTGCAAAGAGTAGTTCACGGACAAGTTGCTCTTGTGTCTTGGTGTGAGCCTGCAGGTGCCTCAGATTGAAGAGGCTGCCATCCGTGCGGTACCGGATGTAAACAATATCTTCATTGTTGAGGTCTTTCATGGCTTGTTTCAGCATTATGCTGAAAAAGATTGAAAAGGGATATAACTACCTACAAAACATCCTAAATTCAAGATAGTCAATTTCTAACCTAACTGCAGTGAAAGGTACAACAAGTAAAGAAAATTCATGTCACATGGTGTACTTACCTCTTAAAGATATAGATACTCTCCGACTTGCAACCTCTGTGACTTATGTCCATCTGCACATACGACCAAAGTTTTTTAAAAAAATTATAAATATAAAAATTACACAATTACGGTGAAAATCCAGCCTATCTATGGTGGCCACCATGTTGGCTGGTGGCCAACCTCTCATAAGAGCTGGCCACTATGTTGAGATATTTCACCACATTTTAACTCCTCATGTCTCTTTGTTTTTCCTGATTCAGTTGCTCAATATTCTGACGGTCAGACAGAGTTTAGAGGCCAGTAGAGTCCACAGGGTGCTCAGGGTCTGCAGCAAGAGAGGAAATGAGTAGGATTCAGAGATAGAGAATGGAAGGAAATCCATCATGTTACTCTTCAGTATCACAGATAGGGCAATTCCCCAATATGTCCATTCCGAGATACAACTGGTCATCCAGAACGGAAAATGGACATATGTCAGGGAGAACCTGTATACACACCCGACATAGCCTGAGGGGCAGTTATTTGTGTTCCAATTGCATTGTATTAAATTGAATTGCTTATTGTCACATTTACCAAGAATCAGGAAAAAACTTTATTTTGTGTTCCATCCAGGCAAGTCAACCTCAACACAGTACAGCAGGTGGTGCAAGAATAAAGTAGAAGTGTCATAGAGGGCAAAAGTGCAGGGCATTGTCCCAAATATAAAAGTACAGTTAAACAAGGCATCATCTTGTACTAATGGGAGTGTAGCAAAGTATTCAATACATTGTGGAATAGCTGTATATATTGTCGAGTTGATGTATTCACTGTGGAGTCTAGTGCAAAACTGACATCTCCAGGCTTGCATGCTGGGCTTATATACATCACTGCTTGACACATGGACAGGAAGTAGTATCATCAGACCAAATAAAAAAAATCCTGTGTTGGCTGCAGGTCAATTTCCCGCATTTTCCACAGCACGTCTACCATTTTGGCAGCCGATTCACTTGCTAGTAAATGGGTTGCCTCAGGAGGTCCATATACCCTCCCATCTGGAAATGTTAGCAGCAGGCCCATCTTATTAGGTATTTTGAGGCTGGGTGTTTCTCATCAACAGCAAGCTCTCGTATCTCTTTGCATCCACTTAACCAACCAACTTTTTGCTCAGGTGGCTTCCTGTTGAATCCAATCATAGCATCCACATGGCTCAGCAGTGGAGCAGCAGATCAAGCTGCTATCGTCAACTTCATGGCCTCATTCCTGCTTTGCACTTAAATTTTGCCCTGCTTGGAAAATATCTGAAGTTCCTGGACTAAATGCAATCTCATTCACGGTGGCAGTAAGCTCAGAATCAGCTGATCTTCTCCTTCCACCAAAAATAGCCCCTTCCTCTTTCTATACAGTTATCTCCAGGATAATTAGCTGACACCACTTGTAGATCTCAAGTTTATCCTGACATTTCCTGCCATCACAGCAGCAGGAGAACCCCATTCTTTATTCATCTTTCGCCACAGACCCTTGACCTCTATATTGTCGGTAGCTCTTTAGCGCTGCTGATGATTGAGGCACGTTATGGAAAGGTCGTGACCAACAAAACATCATCCATTGTAAATAATTATATGGCATGGGATTTACATGGAGCTCAGGCTGTGGGATTACCTGGGTCAGATCTAGAGACCCATGGATTTCAATAGGGATTCTGGCCCTGTCAGTCACCAGGCCAAGGATCTCATGTAGTTTATTACTGCACTATCTGCTCCATTTATGTATAATTTGACTTGCTTAGATAGAACACACAAGCTTTTCCTTGTAGGTCAGTACACACGACCTTATCCCATATCCACCAATTTGTCAAATATCCAGGAAGCTCAGTTTTGAATTTAATTAATGACCGACTCTCACAGCACTCCAGAATTCCAAAGTCTGACCATCCACTGAATGAAGAAATTGCTCTACATTATTTTTTTTGTAGAGTAACTTTGTTTACATTTCTTTCTTTTGTTTGCATCTCATTCTTCTTGAATACAGATACCAGTAATTAGAAATTATGCCTGGCCTGCAGGAAAAATAATCTCAGTATTAACCATATAACCATTTACAGAGCAGAAACAGGCCATGTTGGCTTTTGTTTGAGAGGTGTACATACTCTGACAATAAATTTGAATGTTGTCTTTGAACTTTGGCAGTTCTAAATAGGATATCCTTTATTTTGAGGCTGTTAGCTCACATTTTAGACTCTTCGACCAGGCAGGAGCATCCTCTCTGTGACTACCTTTTTGGAGCTCTGTCTGTTTCAATACACGTCTCATTCTGCTAAATTCTGAAGAATAGAGACAGCCCACTCAATCTATCCTCTTACAACAAACCTACCGACCTTTGGAACCAGTATAGTGAAGCTATGATTTAGTGATTCTATGCAAGCAATTCCCACATTGTTAAGGTAATATTTGAAAAAAAAAATTCTGGATAAAGCAGGATGAAAAGGAAAAAATTGTAAGTTAAAAAGCTACAGAATTTGATGTGCAAGATTATAATTTTCACACATTCTGTTGAAGATTTGTATCCCTTCTCATTTGGAACTGTGATGGTGCAAATAGAAATAACTCCCTTTGCTCTGCCTTAGCGATGTCTTTTACAATTGATTACTTCCATTAAAAGCTAGATGCTTTCATGATTAGCTTTGGCTCTCGTGCTGCTGGTTTTAAACTCCACTACACATTGATGTGAAAGTGGCCAAATTATCTCAGCAATCAAGTTGGAAGGCTGACTGCCAAATATTCCAGTCAGATAAATCTGCACGTGACCTCATATCTTTTAAGTTCTATACTCCATATATATATATATATATATATATATATATATATAGCTCCATCTTGGAGCAAAGACACATTCTAATGTTCCCCAGCAAGCACTGTTCTCAAATATTTTAAACATTAAGAGAAATCAAATATTCTTTTTGCACTTTGCTAACATGAGAGTTTAGCTGTCTGGGGAAGTGTGTTTGTAAACCTGCATATGTATCCAGGGACTGGAAGTCACAGTTAGCAGTTTCATGGTAAACCCCACCAATACAGTTCTGAAACTGTAAGAGAATCTGTAACATTATATACCTACAGTATGTTAAAGTTAAAGCTGTGGTGGCAGCTCACCACTGGGCAGGGGAACCAGCTCTGCTTGTAAGCCCAGATCACTCACCGCTAGTCTTGGTAATACAATTATTGGAGAAGCAGGAAAATAAATTACAGATGGCAATTAAATATGATGTTACTAAAAAGGGACGATTTTAAACAATTTATACGACAACAGATTGAATTTTTTTGTGAAACTATTTTGGAATCAACAGACAATAGCTTTCTAATATGGGAAAGGCATATTTGAGGGGACAAATTATTTCATATACAAAAAAATATTTTTAAAAGAGAATTTAATGTGAAAATAAATAAATTGGAGATGGAAATGGGTAAATTAGAAAAGGAATATCAAAGGACAGGAAATAAAGACATCTAGATTATTGGAATAAGAAAATCCAATACAACAACTTACAAACTCAGAATAGAAAAGACTATATTAAATACAAATGAGAAATACTACGAATTGGGAGAAAGCGTGCATAAAGTATTATAATGGCAAATGAAGGATCAGCAAGAGCTATAAATGCTACACAAAAGGAAAATGACAATTACATATAAAAAAGAGATAAATGAAACATTTCATCAATATTACAAAAAAATTATATAAATCTGATTCACTGGGGGATGAGGCCTAAATAGATAAGTTCTTAGATGAAGTGGAACTCTCAAAGTTGAATGATGAGGACAGACAGGAATTAGATTTACAAGTTACCTGGGAAGAAATTGAAAAAACACTGGGGATGTTTCAAACTAACAAAGTCCCAGGCGAGGATGGATTTCCAGTCAAGTTTTATGAAGAATTTAAAGAGCTGTTAATGCCCGTTTATGAATGTAATAGAACAAGCAGTGAAAACCCAGAAATTACCAAATTCCTTCTCAACAGCAATAATTACTGTATTGCCCAAAAAGAGATCCTATGAAAACTTCATTTTATTGACCGATATCTCTTTTGAATGTAGATTACAAAATAGTACAAGCATTAGCAAACAGATTGAGACAATTTTTTACCTAACTTCATTCACGTAGATCAAGTAGGATTTGTTAAAGGGAAGCAAGTGTCAAATAACTTGGCGCGACTATTTAACATAATACACTTAGCTCATTCATGGAAGGACCCCAATATAATGGTATCTCTAGATGCAGAAAAGGCATTCGACAAACTTGAGTCGTCTTTTTTTGTTTAAAATATTGGAAAAGTTAGGTATTGGATGAGGATTTATAAATTGGGTAAAGGCTCTATACCAAAATCTGCAGGCAAAAATAGTAACTAATAACCAGATATCAGGAATGTTCCCATTAAGCCGTTTGAGCAGGCAGAGCTGCCCACTTTCTCCAGCACTATTTATTATGGTGATAGAATCTCTATCAAAAATGATCAGGGGTATCCTAAAATTAAAGGTTTCAAAGCCGGGTGATCCTAAAATTAAAGGTTTCAAAGCCGGACAAGTTCAACATAAGATTATTTCATTTTCTGATAATGTACTGCTGCACATGTCTGAACCCGAAAGTTCCATGGAGAAATTACAGGAAATATTAATAAAACATGGGAGTGTATCCAGATATAAAATAAATATGGAAAAAAGTGAAATTTTACCAATAACAAACCAAAATGATGGGATTAAATATTTCGGAACCATGCTCAATAACTATTTGAACAATCTAAATAAATTGAATTACTCTCCCTTATTGTCAAAAATAGAAAAAGATGTGCAAAAGTGGAAGGACCTGTCCCTGACCTTAATAGGAAGGGGTTATTCTATTAAAATAAAGATCATGCCAAAGATCCAATATTTGTTCCAATCATATTTATCAAATATGTTTTTTTTTAATTTTATGGGTTTGGCAATTTTTATGAAACCGACACGATACATTCCTGAAGACATGGCAATCGTATTTGAATTTTATTGGTGCACAAGGGTAATATTGCTTCTGTAAATACATGATCTGTCCTCAACCTTATACCATTATTTTTAACCAGTAAAATAGACAGATCCTCGGTGGTAGACAAAAAGACTGTTCATCTTGAAGTTAAGGGGAAGGTGGCAACGGTGGAGGGTGGGGGGGTGGGTCTGGACTGTTTTGGTTTTGTTTTGGAATTTTTATATTGGTTATATATTTATGTAAATTGTACTTTTTATATTTTTTTTAAGAAAAAGAAAGAGAAGGTCTATATATTTATTTGTAAGTGGTATATAGATTATTTTGGTGTTATACATGTAAAGAATGTATGCAATGCATGAATGTATGTATGTATGAAAACCAAAAATAAAATATTTACAAAAATAAAGAAAGCAGATGAAGGCTGTGGATGTTGTCTACATGAACTTTAGTAAGGCCTTTGACAAGGTCCCACATGGGAGGTTAGTTCAAAAGGTTAAGACACTAGGTATCCAGGTCGTAAAGTGGATTTGAAATTGGCTGTGTGGGAGAAAACAGAGTGGTAGCGGATGGTTGCTTCTCAGACTGGAGGCTTGTGACAAGTGGTGTGCCTCAGGGATCTGTGTTGGGACCATTGTTGTTTGTTGTCCATAATCAATGATCTGAATGATAATGTGGTAAATTGGATCAGCAAGTTTGCTGATGACACCAAGATAGGAGGCGTTGTGGACAGCGAGGAAGATTTTCAAAGCTTGCAGAGGGATCTGAACCAACTGGGAGAATGTGCCAAAAAAAAAAAAAATGGCAGATGGAGTTTAATGCAGACAAGTGTGAGGTGTTGCATTTTGGAAGGACAAACCAAGGTAAGACATACACAGTAAATGGCAGGGCACTGAGGAGTGAGTGTGGAGGAGCAAAAGAGATCTGGGAAAACAGATACATTGTTCACCGAAGGTGGCATCGCAGGTGGACATGGTTGTAAAGAAAGCATTTAGCATCTTAGCGTTATAAATCAAGGTACTGAGTATAGGAATTGGGATGTTACACTGAAGTTGTTTAAGACATTGGTGAGACCACATTTGGAATATTGTGGGCAGTTCTGGTTGCCAATCTACAGGAAGGATATCAATAAGATTGAAAAAAATCAGAGATTTACTAGGATGTTGTTGCATCTTCAGCAGTTAAGTTATAAGGAGAGATTAAACAGGTTAGGACTTTAATCCTTGGAGTGAAGAAGAATGAGGGGAGGTTTGATAGAGGTTTACAAGATTATGAGTATAGACAGAGTGGATGTGAGCAAGGTTTTATCACTTCGATCAGGGGAGAGATAATACGAGAGATCATAGTTTTAAGATGAAAGGGAAAAAGTTTAGGGGGAACATTAGGGGCAAGTTCTTCACTTAGAGAGTGTTGGGAGGGTGGTATGAGCTGCCACCTGATGATGTGGTGAATGCAAGCTTGATCGTAAGAGTAAATTGGATACCTATATGGATGGGAGAGGTCTGGAGGGTTATGCATTGCGAGCAGATCAATGGCACAGCGGAATGACCGGTTTTCTGTGTTGTAGCATAATGTACCAATACATTAATCTCCAGCCTTTAAATGTGTGTAAGCCTCAAGAGTTGGTGAATGTTTCAGGGTTGTCACGAACATCAAGAAAATTTCCCTTGGGAATGCACTCAGTTTGTTATTCCTGGCTGTCCTTGGAGAAGCACAACCAGAGGTTTGGAAGCATTCGTTCTCTTCCCCTTCCTCCATTTTCTTGCTCATCAGTTTTAGAGTCTGAAAATAAATCTTAAGGACAGAATATTTTTTTTAAATAATAGAACTTCGTGCTACCTCCATCACCAAATTTCATAAAAACAACCTTGCTCATGACACTAGTTCATTGTCATATTCTGTCAAGTCAGAACAGTGGCACTGTTGGTACAGCAGTTAGTACAACGCTGTTACAGCACCAGGGTTCGAATCCGGCGCTGTCTGTCAGGAGTTTGTATGTTCTCCCCGTAGTTGTATGGGTTCCCTCTGGGTGCTCCACTTTACTCCCACTGTTCAAGAAGTACAGGAGTTGTAGGTCAATGGGGTGTAATTGGGTGGCACAGGCTCACAGGTCAGAAGGGCCTGTGACTGTGCTGCATGTCTAAATTTAAGAAAAAAATTTACGCTGCACAGGTGCTCCTCAACTTACGATGGGTTTGCTAGAACACAACCCCATCATATGTCAAAAAATCGTACGTCGATAAAGAATACACATATACCTTGTATAACACCAACAGTGCTCTATCATTCCCAACACTGATCCCACTACCCCACTCCCTGCCGGCAATGCTGTATCAGTTCTCACACTGATCCCACTGCCCCGCTCTCTCCCGACAGCGCTGGATCAATCCCCACACTGATCCCATTGTCCCGCTCTCCCCTGACAGCCCTGTATCAGTCGTTGTAAGCTTTCGGACTAAACTAAAAGAAGTGATTAACCAAGGAGGTCACAAGGAATTCACCTTACAGGAATTATCAATGTTTATTGGGAAAATCAACGATGCTTGCAATTACCAGACTTTAACTAATTACATGAAAGTAAATAATGGTAGTCACGCTGTTGCACCGTCGTAACTTCAGAAAATCGTAAGTCGGACCATCGTAAGTAGGGGAGCACCTTATAATTCAAATAACCAAATAGGTCTTTCATTTAGTCAAATGGCCAGTATGCAAGATATACATGGACACTGTGTCAGAGTTCTTAGAACAATCTTATTCATCAACTGGTGTATCATTAGTCATCAGTCTCTGCAAAATAACTTGAATGTTTAACAGTTGAGATTCAAATTAATTCAACCTAAATTGTCCTGCACCTTCAAAACAACCAAATAACAGCAGCAGCTGCTGAGTCAGCCTATTCGACACACTGGAAATGCACCACCCAATGCAATAATATCATCCTCCCCGGAGAGGAAAAGAGGAAAACAAGGGCAAGATAAACCATAACAAGGAGGAACTAAGCTGCACATAGGGACAATGTGCTCCAGTTCTCCCCCCACCCCCCACCAAAATTATTCTGGAGGACAGACCAGCACCTGCACTGTTCCACTTCTGTCAGGAGAGAAAGATTCCTGGAAGGAATAGAATAATAAGCAGGGAAATGTTGAGTGAGATGAGTCTAGACAGAATTATTTGTAGCTATTTCTGGGCAACTCAAGTATTCTTGAGCTTATACGCAGAGGAAAGAATCCACAGACAGACTGAATACAATCCTGCAAGAAAGTTGCTTGTACTGTGTCAGATCTCAGGATTCGGCTTTAAAGCTTAGACACTGCCATGTTTAAGACACAGCTATCTGATCAATGGACTGCTGGGCAGGATGAATCCAACCTTTGACGCGAGGATGAACAAGAGCATTTGTACTGTAATGAATTGAAAAATGATTAATAATTCTGCCTTGGAACAGTTTACAGATAAAGTTCACATAAAGATAGAAACTGGACCTCAGTGCACTCCTTTTATGGTCATAGAACAAAAACAATGAGTTGCAGATACAAGCACAGAAAAATCCAGATAGACATTCAATCTGAAATCGGTTGTTCACTGTCATAATATTTTAATGCTTCTGCCTTTTTGATCCATGATGCTCTTAATTACTGTGTTTAACTTGCTTCAATTGCAATTCCCAACCAAGGCAGTATAAAATTCTGTAAGGTATCTGGCATTAAAGATACTTTAATGTTCAGGGTTGGGAATGATGTAATTGGAAGTACTTCTCACTAATCACTTTATTTTCCCTTTTCTTTAGAAGGTTTACCCATTTGGAACATCTTTGCACCACACTCCTCCAACTTGTGCTGAAAAACAAGCAGGCCCATTTGGACCTGCCAGCCTAAACCCATGCTGCACCAGAAACCCGGGTTTGAATCTGGTGCTGCCTGTGAGGAGTTTGTACGTTCACTCCATGTCCTGTATGGGTTTTTGTTTCCTCTTAAGTGAAACAAGTTTCAGGGGCTGGAATGGGCTTCTACCATGCCGTATCATTAAAAAAAATGTGACTGGGTTGAGCTACTATTTCAGTAATGTACTGATCCCAGACACATGTGCACCACCCAGGGACTTCTTCATGAAGTCTAGATGGGCAGCACAAGGTTACAGAACAGAGAAACCTACAGCTCAGTACAATCCTTTCAGCCAACAGTATTATGGGAACTTAGCAACTGCCTAGTATTTCCCTTCGGGATAGCCCTCCATTTTACCTCATGTCTATGCACCCATCTAACAGTCTCTTAAAAGATCCTATTGTACCTACCCTTAATTTCCAGCACCACATTCCATGCACCTACCACTCTCTGTGTAAAAACACCTGCCTCTCAAATTACCCCCCCCCCCCCCACCGTACTTATGCCCAAGCCCCCAAGTCTATCCTCCCTTGAGTTAGCAATTTCAGCCCTGGGAAACAGCCTCTGTCCATTCACATGATTAATGCCTCTCATCATGTACACAGCACCACCATCCTTTGTGTCATCTGCAAACTTACTAACCCACCCTTCCACTTTCTCATCCAGGTCATATTTCTTGCACAGGTTGAGTTGATCCAGTGCAAGCCCAACACGACCAATCAAACCAATGGAAGAACCAAAGAGAGAATGATTAATAGATGTCATTTAAAAAAAATTTGGACATAGAGCATGGTAACAGGGTCTTCTGGCCCACGAGCCTGTGCCCCAAAATACACCAATCCCAGTATGTTTTTGAAGGGGGTGAGGAAACTGGAGCACCCGGTGGGAAACCTACATAGACACTTGGAAAATGTACACTCTCCTTACAGACAGCGCCAGATTCGAACCCAGGTCACAGGTGTGGTAACCAGGTTGTGCTAACCACTACACTAACTATGCCACCCATTTGTTTGCATTGGAGAGTTCAGTGACAGAAATGTATTCAATTGCTTCAATGGGCAGGTCATGCCCTTTGTATACCCACCAATAAGCTCTAAGAAGAGACACTATTCCAGTTTCAGACATGCAAAGGTGAACAGGGGGTTATAGATGGGCTTAAAGCCTCTTTGGAAAAAAATGCATCACCCTCATTGACTCTGTAGACAAAATTGAAGACAGCACTTTTGCAAGAATAATGCTAATCTTGATGATGTGCATCAGGGCCTCAACAGAAGCCTGGTCGGGTAAGCTGCAAAAGAAGTACGCCACCTGACAAGCTATCTGGCCGCTGGCTCCTCATCCACCTCCTGTCCCAACTGTGGAAGAGTGTTCGATTCCAATATTTGGCTCATCAGCCACTTCAGACCCATAAACCAGAGAGGAAGCAAATCATTCTCCATCATGACGTACTGCCCAAGAAGGAGAGGCAATTTGATTGCTCATTTTTCAGTGATGCCTGAAAATATTTGGAGTTTGTGAATGACAAAAACAGTCCTAAATATGCAATTTAATTCACAGCTCTGACAGATGGCGGTCTCACTGGTTCTGAAAGCAATCCAAGGTTCTGAATATGACAGATAATGGCCTTAGGAGGTGGGTCTCAATTGGCTCTGAAAACAATCCAGGGTGCAGATCTCTGACTTAGGAAGTCCCCACTGGACTCTGCTTTGCCCTGAGTAGTTGGGAGACAACCACTAATGTGACTGACTGCCCTCAGAGACCAGTGAGGAGTACAAACTCGCTTTTAATAGCTTACAATCAATGGCCGGTGGACACAATAGTCCTCAGGTGAAACTGAGGTAAGTTGGGGGGGGGGGGGGGGAAAAGAGAAACCAAAGTTTATATTGGGGTAGGTAAGGGTGGAGCCAAGGGAGGAGCCAGCCATCTGAACAAAACATAGATTGTGAATTCCAGTTCACTGCAACCACCCAGTGGAAGGTATGCAGAAGACCCTTTTCTCCCCTCCCATGTTTATTATGTGACCAAGGGTTCTGAGAGTTGATCTGCTGCTCCAAGGCTGCTTCAATGTTGAAAGCAGAAGCAATATCTTGAACAGCCATGATACAGAAACAATAAATATTTCTTCTTGAAGTGATGGCAGGCTATTAGTGTAATCATCATTTGTGCAACAGGGTTCTACAATGGAGAAAAAGTAAAAACAATGCTGGAGAAACTCAGTGTACTTTATCTAGGAAAGATAAAGATACACAATCAACATTTCAAAACATATTGGAGGTGTAGGTTAATGAGGTGTAAATGGTCAGCACAGACTTGAGGCCCAAAATGGCCTGATACCCTGCTGTATGTCTATGTGATTGTCTTTTTCAAGCTTGAGCCCTTCATCAAGGTATGAAAAAAAGGCTGGTGTCTGAACAAAATGATTGGGGGAGGGGCAGGGGAGGAGCACAGCCCCACTACTTAATACAGGAGGTATTAAGTAGATAAGGGAGGAGGGCACACCAGCAAGTGATGTGAGAAAGGATGGCTCTAAATGGACAGGGAAGGGGTGGAGAGCTGGAGGAAAGGGAAAGGGAGGGAGAATGGAAAGTAGGTTAGCAGAAATAGGAGAAGTCTATGTTAATGCCATCCAACTGGAGAGAGCCCAGATGGAAAAAATCAAGTTTTGCTCCTCCATTTGATGGGTGGTCTTGGTGGGACAGTACATGAGGCCATGGACAGACATGTTACCATGGGAGTGGGGCACAGAATGAATCCTACCATGGAGACATTTATGGAAAATCTAATTTAAAACATGACTTTCTTTCCCATTTGCAACAAATTACACCTTGAAACACATCAATAATCTTGAACATCTCTTTTTATAAGTAAATGGAGATAGCATATAGATTGTGGTGGTACACCACCGGCCTACTGCAGGGGGCAACCTCTGCACCTGCAGGAGTGTAAGGGGACAGGATAACACCTGGCCAGCTGTCAATCAGTTGGCCTGAATGGATCAAGCCCCACCCAGTCGGGTGTCAATCACCCTCAAGGATACAAGCCTGCACCGGCCTCCCGAAGCCTCACTGAGAGTTGCTGCAGCCACAGCCAGCCTGGCTCTGGGAAGTCTTTGTGGATTAAAACCTGTTGCACAGTCTTTATCTTTGTGCGTGTTTGATTCTGGCTAACAGTGCACCACATCGACAAGTAGTCCGTTCTTCATCTCTGTTCAGACTGCTCTACGAGAAGTAACTACAATGAAGATTGGTCATAATGCACTGGTAGGGAGATGAGTGGAGCCATTAAAATGTTCTTGGTTTCCTTGTGGCAACCAAAAAGAAAAGACATGCCTTGCCTTTCCTGGCCTCAGGTTATCCCAAACAACTTCCCATCCTACATGGTAATTTTCAAAATAGAGTTGCAATGAAGGAAACAGCCAGCTCTTATCAACAGCAATATGATAACGCCTCAATAATTTATTGTTGTGATGTTGACTGAAGGGCAAACCTCTCCCAGAAGACTGGCGACAACTCACATGCTTTTCTTTTGAAATGGTGCAGTGGGACCTTCCACATTCACCTGGGAGAACCTCCCAGATGGCCTGAACTTAACCTCTTCCGAAAGGCAACAGATCAAAAGTGACACTAAAAGGAAAACAACCTTCCCCTCATGCCACAATCCTGATCAACCTTCAGTCTTGGCCCATTGAAATGCAAGCCATATTTACACCAAGAGATTGCCAGGCAGATGATACAAAAGGTAGGTGGAGGCGCAGGTAGTGTTGAGGAAACCAGGAAAGCTGGAGAAGGACTTAACAGATCAGGAGAATGGGCAGTGAAGAGCAAATGAAATGTAACGCCAGAAAGTGTACGGTTGAGCAATGTACTTTGGTAGAAAAATATAATCAGGCAGACTATATTTTAATGGGGAGAAAATTGAAAATACCAAGATGCTAAGGGACCTGGGAGTCCTTGTGCAGGATCACCTGAAGGTGAACTTGCACGTTGAGACAGTGGTAAAGAAGGCAAATGCAATGCTGGTATTCATTTCAAGAAGAATGGACTAGAAAAACAGAGATGTGATGTTGAGGCTTTATAAAGGGCCCTGGTGAGTGGTTACCTGCACTGGCAGCTTTGGGCACCTCATTTAAGATGTGCTGACATTGGACAGGGTTCACTAGGATGATTCGGGGAATGAAAGGTTTATCATGGCGGGAGAGCCATGGTCCAGGACAAAGAGAATGCAATTTCAGGATTGAAGGGTGTCTACTTACACAAAGATGGGTAGAAATTTCTTCAACAAGAGGGTGGTAAATCTGTGGAATTTGTTGCCACAGGTGGTTGGTTATTTAAGACAGATTGATGCCAGGGCATCAAAGGTTATGGGGAGAAGGCTGGGCAGTGGGGCTGAGTGGGAAAAATGGATCAGCTCATGATTGAATGATGGGGCAGACTAGCCTATTTCTGCTCCTATGTTTTATGGTCTTAAAAACCAACAAAAGTTTATCCTGATGGTATTGTCATAACTTAGACCTCATCATCCTTGTCATGTCAAGCAAATGAACAAGCATGCAGATACTGTGGCGACAAGATCAGCAGAGGTTTGGCACCTCTTGTCTCCTTTCCACTACTTTTAAGCCATAGTTTAAGAGTGTGATAGAATCTTGTTGGGGGTGGGGGGTGATTCCACACCATCCAGGACTAAGGACCAGCTGGATTGACACCCCGAGTTCGAGGAATGAGGAAATATTTGAGAAACCCGTGAATATGTGGAGGAGAACAGATCAAACTGGAATCTGAGACAAAAATAAAACAGAAGTGATGGAAGAATACAGGTCAGCCAAGTAGCATCTGTGGGAAGAGAAACAAGTCAATGTTTTGGGTCAGTAACCCTTCCTCAGAACTGTGAGAGTAAAGATTTATAGTTGAGCAATACTATGCAGGTAGATGAGAGTTTGTCAAATGACTGTATACTGTCTGAACCCCGTAAATATCGATTGGCCCTGTGGTCCTTCCATTTGTGTGGTCTTCCGTTGGAAGACAGGTTGAGTTTGAGCATTGAGGGCTGTGAAAGAGATGTGTTGTGGAACAGGAAGTAGCCCTTTGGTCCAATAGGTCTGCACTAACCATGATGCCATTCTACCTAATCCCATCTACCTGCATGTGTTCTACATCCTTCTCTTCCCTGATTGTTCATCTCCCTGTCTAAATGCCTCATACACTTCTATCATATCTGCTTTCACCATCTGCATTGGCTGTGTGTTCAAGACACCTATCATCTTTTCTCAAAAAAAACTTTGCTGGAAAATCTCTCTTCCACTATTCCCCCTTACCTTAAACCTCTTGTATTTGACATGTGTAGTGGTGATAACAAAAATTGGTTCCAGTTGGCAACATTCAAATGTAAATGACCCTTGCCCTCATGTCAGCATCTCAAGCAGCAGTAGGCACGGCTGGTGGTGCAGCATCTTCTTCTGACTCATTGGTGGGCTCTTTTCTCATCTTTTCTGCAGATCAAAAGGGCCTGTGTGATGTATGGAGCATCATGAACAGTCGAGATACTCAGGCTGTGAGGCACTGGAGGTCACCTTCAACCCTGAGCGGGCACATTACTGCTGGGGTTTCTGAACTGTGTCATCACTTACATCATCAATAGTTCCAAGCAACCAGCCAGTAACTGTTTATAAATGCATCAGATTGGATGGACTGCCAGAGGAATGCATTTTCCCAGGAGTATGTTTTATTTGTAAAAATTGCAAGTTTATAACTGTTGAATGGGAAGGGAGAAGTTTGGCGAGTTCAAGGACCAACGAGTCTGGACACAAGCTGAACACAGGAAGAATCTTAATTAAAACACATGCAAGAGGATTGCCAAAGGGATAACACACTAGTACTCTCAACCACATAACACAGTCACACCTAGCTTAACATGACCGATACTAGCAACTGTGTATAGACTTAAAGCAACCAAGGATTATAATACACTACCTGCCTTGCCTTGTCTAACCCGGTCATGGCTTCCATGCTATCTAACAGCTCTGATCCCTTGTGCAGCGCACACCTGAACAACCTCTCCTCCATCATTGTCCACAGTTCACGACCTGGAGTGGAGCTGGGTTCATTGCAGGACTGAAGAGCCAAAGAAGAAGACCTACTCCACTTGGTGAACTTTATAGTTCAGTAAGATGGAGGGTCCAGCCCAAGTAATCATTAGATGATTAAAGAGGTCAATGGTCAAATGTGTACTAATGGGTGGGCAGAGTCCAACCTTGATAGGCAGGTGATGAGACTTCACGTGACCCTCCACAAACCACACTACAATAATAAAGGACATGCATATTGTCACAAATCACAGCACAAACTATACTTTTCAATATTTAAATGTTATCAGCATGGCATCACATTTTCTTTCCAAACATTACTTGAGTGACATCCAAGCAATTTTTACATCGATTCCAGGCTCACAATGTGCAGTAGTGGAAAGGCACCAAACTGGAGCCTTTGCAGAGACTCCAGCAAATTTAAGACGATCCCTCAACTTGTTGTCCGGGACATGGCTACATGCCAATCAACCACATTTAGTCGTGGGTGGATCCTTTCACTGGAAAGCAAGGAAGTTTTCCTTAAATTCCCAGCATAAGCATGTTTCCAAAGACTAATTTGACAGCTTACTCGTGTCTGTACTCGTCTCATATTGATGTAGTTGTGGATTACTATGCAAGATTAGTTTCAGAAGTTCATGGACAAAGCAACCAGTGGGTGTTGGAAAATTAGCACACGTTCTGTCAGGTGACTAATTGGCTCACTCCCCTGCTGAACTTGTTCAAGATGTCACTGGTAATAAAAAAAATTAATCCACGCTATGCTTTTGAACAAAGAACATTGGAACAGAACAAGAGTAGGCAATTTAACCCATCATGGCTAGTCTTGCGATGGACTCTGCTCCATCCACCTACCTTTTCCCCATAACCCTGAAATCCCCTACTTTACAAAAATCTATCCATTTACATTTTAAATATATTCAATGCTGTAGCCTCCACTATTTCCCTGGGCAGAGAATTCCATAGATTCACCACATCTTGAGGGAGTATGTGTAGTTCTAAAACTACAAGAATAAAAATGGTCATTGCATTTGAAATCCAAGGTAAGAAAGGCATAAAAAACTTCAGAAATTATTTATTCAGAATTACACATGCTTCGACTGTGTAGCTCGGTATGACAATAACACCATCTGCAAATTTTCCGACAATACCATGGAAGAGGGCTGTATAAAGGATGGGGATGAGTCAACATACAGGATAGAGATTGAAAACTTGGCTGAATGGTGAACAAACAACAACCTTACACTCAATGTCACTAAAACCAAGGAGCTGATTGTTGACTTCAGAGATCACTGGGGGAAATCAAAGA
Source organism: Narcine bancroftii (assembly GCF_036971445.1). Lineage (NCBI taxonomy): Eukaryota > Metazoa > Chordata > Chondrichthyes > Torpediniformes > Narcinidae > Narcine > Narcine bancroftii. The sequence goes on from NC_091478.1 coordinate 19,847,530, forward strand.
CGGAAAGGGCGAGTGCATTTAGGTTCTTTGGAGTCACTATCTCGGAGGATCTTTCCTGGACCCAACCACCAATGGCATCATGAAGAAAACACATCAGCCTCTCTAATTCCTCAGAAGTTTGCAGACATTTGGTATGACACCAGAAACCCTGGCAAATTTCGACAGAGGTGTGGTGGAAAGTGTGCTGGTATGGGAACACCAATACCTCTGAGCGTAAAGCCCTCCAAAAGGTAGTGGACACAGCCCAGGACATCATAGAAAATACTCTCCCCACTATTGAGTACATCTACAGGGAATGCTGCCGTCGGAGGGCAGCAGCAAACCTCAAAGACCCACACCTGCTCGGTTTTCGCTGCTGCCATCAGGAAAGAGGTCTAGGTGCCACAAGACTCGCACCACCAGGTTCAGGAACAGCTTCTATCCCTCCACCATCAGACTCCTCAACAACAAACTCAATCAGGGACTCATTGAAGGAATCTTACTTGTGCACTTTATTGATTTTCTTTTGTTTCCTATTGTACAGTCAGTTTGTTTACATTCGTAAACAAAAGAACTATAAATTGATTACATGTTTACACTGTGTACAGTTTATTTTTTGCATTACCAATTACTGGCAATTCTGCCGCACCCGCAGGAAAAAGGAATCTCAGGTTGTATGATGTCATGACTGTCTCTGAAATTTGAAAATCTAGATATTCAGTTGTTAGGGACAAAAAGGAAACTCCTAATGTAATAAAATCCTAACCTCCTCTCCTGTCCTCCAGTGTCCCACCCCCTTCCCTCTCCATTCAAAGAGCTACCCCTTCCCCCCATCACCTCAGCTTTTTTCTCTTATGCCCTCCCACCCATATCCACCTGCCACCTCTTGCCTGTGGGCCTGTACTTGCTACTTCTTGCTCATACTTTGACAAAGGGTCCAGGCCCGAAACAGAGAGATACCTTTGCTTCCTAGGGGCAATGTGGGGCCTGCTGAATTTCTCCAGCATTTTTGAGTATTACTCTATAATCAGTCAGCAGTCTTTCCTGTTTAATTCCTAACGTCGGGTGGTGAGGAGGCGCGTAGAGAGATTCCGGAAGAAATACGCATTTGCCACATAACTCAGAAGCAAAACAGAGGCATGGGCGCCTTAAAAGTTGGGAATTAGTTATTAATTCAACTTTCAGAGAGGTGAGGAAAATGGAAAGGTGAAGAGATAGTTCTTGTATAAAGGATAGGATAAAGGCAATAAGGAGATTATGGATAGAATCAGTTGGGGTAGTTCTTCGAAACATTAAAGAGAAAACTTTGGCAGAATTGTCAATAATTCTTCAATATGCTGGTGATAATCTTCTATATTCATAAAAATATAGAAGATTTTAATATCCATTAGAGTAATGGGGGGCTTTAATCGACAGATTGATTTGGAAAATCAAAGTAGCATTATTCCTCTGGGGGGAAAAAATGTAAGGAGATCCTAAATCGAGATGCTGAGAAACTATCTCAAGAGCAAGTTCTGTTACACTGATATTGCACAGGAATAGCCTGCACTTAAGGTACCTTTTAGGAAAATTGATCATGAATGAACTTTATATAAATATGATTTACTTCAATCAAAATTAAAGTGGAACAATCTTGGAAGAATGAGCTGTCTATAATAGACATGGAACTTTTATTGACAAGCAATGGTTAACCTGAAGAGTGTTAATACTTTTAATACCATTAATTACAAACATGTATGCCTTTGAGGCACAAAACCAGCAAAACCATCATCTAACCTTGGCTAACAAGAGATGTCAGGAGTAGTATTTGATCATTGATATTTTGCCAAGAGAGGTAGTGAGCCTGAGGATTTGGAAAATTTCCAAATTCAAAGGCAGGCCAAGGCCTTGGCAAAAAAAAGTAAGGAGAACATGAATAATAGTGAGAAATGTTAAAGCAAAATTTAAAATCTTTAGATAAGTAATAAGGGATATGATTGGATATGCTCCTTATCCTGCTCAAGTCAAGTCAACTTTATTTATCATTCATACCATGCTTGCGCAGTATTCACTTCCCTCCACGTGCATTCACAGAATAGCCACAGCGCCAAGTTATCCTGTCTCAGTCATTATTTAATCACATCATCTGCATTTCCCTCATCCTGTCCCATTGTTTGGTCCTCTTCTGATATTTTTCCATACACGTCCCTCTCTTCCCTAATGTCTGTCATTCTGACAGTCAGCTCCCACCCAATGAGTGACCCCTGGTTGTGGCCTCAGACCATTTTACCCAGCGGACAGACATTCTGCCTTCCCAGTTGTTTCTGGGAAAAAAGTGATTTTTGTTTAAAAAGACCGACAGTTCCAGTTTCCACGGTCAGTAAGATACACCCCAAATATCCACCATTCTGCCTCAGTTATTATTAAGATCATACACCACTCAATTACTGGAGCAAAAATGGTAAAGGGTCACAGATGGCTGCAAGAATCTGGAAGTCTTTTTTTTAAAAACTCAAAAAGAAAGGAATATTTCTGAATGCTACAGCTTGTCAGGAAGGCATGACAGTAACTACACTTCATGAGAAGATTGAAGCAGGCAAGACTACCGGCCACCATCATGTCAGCCTTTGACAGGAGCTCTATTGAAAGAATCCTAGCTGCCTGGATTACAGTGTGGTACTGTTGTTCCAGAGAAATTGATCGGATGTCAATTCTCAGGACCACAAGAGTGGCAGAGAGGACCACTGGAGTCTCCCTCCCACCTATCGATGCAATCTACCAAGATCATTGTATGAAGAGAGCATGCAAAATCATGAAGGACCCCTTCAAACCTGCACACAGCACCTTCCTGCTGCTCCCAGCGGGAAAAAGATACAGGAGCATCAGAACTAGTATCACCAGGCTGAGGAACAACTTGACCCACAGACTCTCATATTCACAAAACATTATTTAGTTATATATATGTACACTTTATCTGCAAATGTATTGTTTGTCTGTATGTGTGTTACGTAGAGTTGTGTGTCTGCGTGTTTTGCACCAAGGACTGGAAAATGGTGCTTCCTCCGGTTGTACTTGTGCAATCAGATGACAATAAACTTGACTTAATTTAAGCTGTTTGAATGAAACATTGTCCCTCACCTGTGGTCGGGTCTCAATTTCTCCTGATTATTGGTGAATAATACCTGTCCAAGTGGGGAAAGCCACTGAGAAGATGAATCTGCTAGTGTTTTTCTTCTGTTTCCAGGCTACCTTACTTGAAAGGCCTAGTCTAAGACCGGCTGAATGATTTCCCCCATCTTACCTAAAGAGAGGGTTAGTTGAAACATCTGTTGCACACATCAGAGATACATAACTCTAACACAGGGTTAGAAAGGAATAGATTTCCAATTTAACTAAATTATTTGGGAAGGACAATGGATAATATTAGAAACCCCTTTAATAAAAACAGAAAATGTTAAAAACACTCAGAGGTTCAGGCACCATCTGTAAAAAGAACACATAATATCTCAGATCTGGGCTCCTTCATTAACAATTGCAGATTTTTAAAAATTTTCATTCCAAGAACACAAACCTTGAAAAAGCTCTCAAGTCTCCAGCCAGACTTCCATTTGTCTTTTGCACCAGGGTAAGTTTTGAGGAACTGCTCTGGAGTTGAAACATTCATTATTCTTCTTTCCACAGATTCTGACTGGGCTATTAAGTGTTTCCAGCATTTTCATCTTATTTTTGTTTCACTTGGCAGTTTTGTTTTCATTAGAAACCCCATTAAAGGCAATTAGAGTAAGAATGGTTTCAGCTGCCACTCAACATGAAATAATCTAGGTAGCCTGTGAGTGGTAGGTTGATTGCATGATTGATTCTGCGTGGCAAATCAGAATTATTTCCAACTGGCTGATTTGCAACTTATTGTGGACATGGAGAAATTTTTTAAAAAAGCATTGCATTCTGGAGACAACCAAATGTAGACAGGTTACAGCTTTGTCTGCTGCTGCAGTTATCTTGGTCAGGAATCTGAGTCTACTCCTTTGGAGAACATTGAGCTTTAATGGATCATATCCTAGGAAGATTAGCTGTGCAGAATTCACTCA